>NC_067229.1:10277500-10360000 GCF_019924925.1 Ctenopharyngodon idella
CAGCTTCCCACACAAATCCAGAAGTGACATTTATACCACTGCGGTATTACAATGTACAAGAGGATCTGTGAGACTGACGGTCAGGTCCATCACAAAATTTAGCTCTGGGTTCACTGTGAGGGAGCTGCTTTCACAGAGGCTGTTTTTATATTTACACATGGTTTATTCTTGCCATTAAAAAAATATATACAAACAACAAGCTCATAATATCTACATATGGAGCTTACTAATAATCACATAGAATTTAAGATAATATAGTCCAACTAGTAATAATAAACATTTTTATAGAGCACAATTCATACTAGCTCAAACTAATTTTCTTGCACCTTGCAAAAAAAAAAAATTTTTTTGAAAAACATTTACAAATATGTCTTGTTTCCTTCATTTTGCATTTTACAAAACCAAGCCTTTTTGAAAAGCATTTAAAAATGTTTTCTTTTGTTTTGCACCTCACAAAACACTTTTCTCAAAAAATGTTTACAAATATGTTTGTATAAACAATGCATATATTTGTAAATGAAAATATGAACTACTGGACAAAACATAAAACATGGTAGCGAGTTCCAAAATTTTATAATGAATGTTCTAGCAGACTAACTGATGAATTAAATCATATGGAACACAGGGAAAATGTACAAGAATATTAGTAGTTTGCCTGTTTTCAAACTTGTCTTTTGGCGCTAGTTTATAGAAAGAGTAAAAAAAGGGTTTATTTACTGGATTGAATTGTTGGGCCATACAAAAGAACCATCAATCACTTTAGCAAGTTAATCATGATGCTGAGTGACAACTAAAAATTCATTAATAGAAATTTAATTTGAAAGTTTTAGCACTAGAGATGTAGAACTAAATCCTTGACAAAAGTTGAAATGCAATGGTAAAAATACTTATCCAAAACAAGTCTTTCTGAGTTTCATTGTGTTATTGAGACATTCACGTCACCTTGACAACAGACAAAGAGTCATAGAGTCATAGAGTCATAAAGATTCACTTAACAACTAAGTGTCTTTGTATTCCTAAAACAAATAACAATGGTGTTTGAAATGACACTGTATTTCCATACACTGTTGTCTGGACAGTGACAACACACACACACACACACACACACACACAAAACATCATAATCTGACATCCTCAATGGTGCACTATTAAAACATACTGCTCATGTAACCTTGCCCCAAAAACAGTATTTATTATTACGCTGTATAATATTGAATCAACAATTGTGAATTTTGGAGCAATTTGTATCCTTAGGTCAAAGTAACAGATCAATCAATCAATCCATCAATCCATCAATCCATCTATCTATCCATCTAACTACTGTTAAATCAGACTCAGGCCTCCAACAGATGTGGCCCAAAATGTTTTGATTTCTTTTGTTTTGCACCATACCAAACAAAAAAGTGTTTTTTAATATTCAAAAATATTTTGTTTTCTTTTGTCTTGTTCAAACCTTCTGAGGAAAAAAAAAAACATTACCTTAAATAGTAGCTCGAGTCTGACCCTAGCTCGAAATGATGTGATCCACTTGCTGAAAACGGTTTGCTGAAAGTAAACCCCTAGTTTTGTTGCCATTAAGGAGATTTATTCTTTACAAACAATGCAAGAAAAAAGAAACTTTCCCTCAGGCCTCATAGACCATCCTGTTGAGGGAGACCCCAAACAATGGCTACAGTTTTAGCACTCCATTGAGATTCAGACACTTTGAGGATCTAGAGCTGAGCTTGGATGGCCTTTTCTGTATGTTTGCCAGCTGAATATACTCCAAACAAATGAAAATAAATGCCCAATAAAACTGAGTCTCATTTTTCCTTTTTCCTCTCCAGACTTTTCAACTCTTGAGACAAATTATTAGGAAACAAAAAGACGGGTAAGACTGCAAGAAAGGTTTTTGCTACAGATTTTTATGGTCAGTGGAAAACTGAAAAATGTACCCAGAGGAGCAGTTTTGTATTTCAAACTGTCATTGATTAATGCCAAACACAATTAAAACACCTAGAACACTGAGAACTGAGTATGTCAGCTTTACATTTAAAAAGGCTAAGCCATATTCTGGTACTCATCAGTGAAATTCATGAGTATTACTTCTGAAGTATTTTCCAGACTGTGTTCCCAGGGAATTAAGTCAGTATAAGGTACATTAAAAGTGGTCAGTGTGGAAGAACTTCAAATGGTTTGAGTTCAAAGCCTCAGTTGGCAGGTGCGAGCTTGGCGGTCTTTTAATTACGCAATGTAACAGGACTGCAGGGAGAGATGTGGCACGTAGAAGTGAGAGGGCGAGACGTGTGGAAGGCTGACACCCAACACATTGCGATATTGGGGCTGCACTGAAAAATGAAAAACAAATTAGTTCCATTTGAAGGTACAGGAAGTGAAATTTCCTGTAAAACATTAAGGGACCCCGTTTTGGTATGAGCTCTTTTTACGAGTCCATGGACTAGGCCTATGCTATGCAAGTAAAAGCAGTATACTGTAGTTCCTAACCGAAAAGTTTCACCAAAAATTCAAAGTTTGTTATTTACCCAACATCATGTCCTTTTTAATTGAAAAAAGTATTTAGACGTTGAAGAATGTATGAAGAATAGGGCTGGGCGATAAACAATATCATATCGAGATCGCAACAAAATTTGCGTCGATAATGATAAGCTCTGGACATTTTTACTCAATACGGATTAATCTAACAGCCTATCGCACAGCAGAAATAAACGCGACAACAGCTGGTCAGTGCATGTCGCTAATAAGTGATCTCTGCGTGAATGAACGGTGTGGTTTCACCTGATACACAAACTCACACACGTGACGCTCACAGTGTTTTCAGCATCTGCTGTCTCAATATATGAGGACGTGAACACATGAACTTCATCTCCAGAGCTGCTTCGAGAGTCACTTCACAAGCTTTTCACTGAAACTAAAACTGAAAAGATCTTCACCACAAACTGTCAAAATAAAAGTTCGGTTTAAAAGAAATTATAACAAATGTATCATTACTGTGTAGCCTATACTAAAATATACTTCTCTAAGTAATAATAATACTTTTATTATTTCTAAGGAATATCATACAACCAAGATGCTTTAAATTTATACCGTTTTGTTGTGTAAAAAGAAAAATGCAATGTTTTGTTGTAAATTGTTATTTTTCATTTGTTTACATTTTAAAAGCTTGATTAAATCGTTAAAGATTATATAAATTTATATTAAATCATAAAATACAGAATTAAAAAAAAAAAAAAAAATTAGGGAAAAATAAAATGGATTTCATGAGGCCCTCTACTCTGTACTGTTTAATTGTAGTTTTACATGTTTACATTTATTCTCAAGGTCTAACATGGATGTGGAAAGCATTTCCTTCCCCATTAATGGTAAATAAATATAGATATATGATATGGAAAAAATAGTATGATAATACTTCGCCCAGCCCTAATGAAGAATGTTGCTCTCTTAAATGTAAAGAAAGTGGATGGGCTTCAAATGAAAGAATACCAAGAATACAACTTGCGCTCTATATTCCAAGTCTTCCTAAGTCATATATGATAGTTTTGTGTGAGGAACAGCCTGAAATTCATTATTCACTGGAAATCTTGCTTAACAGCATTGCTATTTTAGTATTATTTGTATACTATTGTAGAATTAATTACTATTTGAAATTAGCTTTTATTTTTATATTTTCAGTTTAGTAGTTTACTTTGTTTTAGTAATGTTGTTATGTGCCTTTGTAATTTCTTATTAAATTTTTTAAATATTTTATATTTCTTTCAGTTTTAGTTTTAGTAACTTTAGTTTCAGCTAGTTTTTCACCAAATATTTATATATGAATGCATTTCAGCCTCATTTTAATTAACGAACATGATTTGTAAGTTTTAGTTTTAACAATAACAACATTGCTTGACAGTCTTGGTCATTAACTTTGTATGTGGAGCAGCGTGAACATCCTGCTAAACATTTACTTTTGCGTTCCAATGAACAAAGAACGTGACATAGTTTTGGAACAACATGACGGTGTGTATTGAGTAAACCATGAAAGACTTTTCATGCTCCTATTGAAAAAAAAAAAAAGGAAAGTCACTGTAATATTTTAACAAAGTAGCAACAAAGCAATTTAGAGGCATCAAGAGGGTGAGGAGAGAGTCAAATGTTTCTGGGTTGGTGATTAAGCATTGAAGGACTGAAGATTCACATACTTTTGCCCATCCCAGAGACAGAAATAAGCTTGCCACTCCTGTCATCTCCACCTCATTCATTCATGGTTTCCTCTTTGTTTGGAGCATCCTCCCCCTCCTTCACAAACACTATAAATATGAAGGGCTGAACTGAGTGTTGCTTTATTTGGTTCAAACTGATGTGCAGTTACGGTATGTAGGATAATTGTTGGCAATCTGAGTTAAGTTTGAAATGCTTCCCCTCACCTCACACCGCTGGAGAAACGCCAAAGCCATTATTGGATCTAACCAACAGTTTCATTCAGTATACAAACAAGAAAGTTCACCCAAAAATTAAATGGTCATACCCTTGTGTTATTCCCAATGCTGAAGTTTTTATTTCTTCCATGGAACAGGAAAGCAGAAGTTTATCAAAATGTCCTACAGTGAAAGTGAAAGGGGACCAGGAACTGTACAGCTTCAAAGAGGACAAATAATATGCATTACGGGAGTAGTTTATATGACTTGTACACTATATTCCACATCTTCTGAAGTTTCACTTTCAATTAAGGGAAAAGAGCAGCTTGGAAAATGTTATAAAGAAAAAAAAAATCCACAGGGGGAAAAAAAGAAAAGCATAGAGGGACAGTAAATGATGACACATTTGTAATTTGAGTGAACTTTCCCTTTAACATCAGTTTACAGTGGCTCAGCCATTTTCAATCTTAAAAAAAATTCCACCTTCAGGTTGTGGTGCACGTTTTTTTGCTGTGAATTTTTTACTGGTTTCTATAGTAAACTTAAGAATAACTTTTAAATTGTTAGTAATATTTCAAGATGAACATTTACTGGACTGAAACTTTTTATATGATTATCCATAAATTATTTTTCTAAAAAAAAAAAAAAAAAAAAAATGTTAAAATGTGATATGATCAGGCTAATAAAGATCTCACTGATTTTTACAAGCCATCAGAATTTCATCTTACTTTTTGGATATTTAAACATCAGCAACTGCACCAAATTGCATATTTTTCTACTTTAAATTATGAATAGCTTGTAACTTGGGAAGCTAAAGTTTCAAAGTAGCTTTCCCAACATTGGCGATGTTGGTCCAAGAAACTGAAATTCTGTGAACATTTAGCTCATACGTTTACAGCAAATCTGAATTGCACTGCTTGCAGTGTCAAGGACACACAAGTTGGTGGATTTCCAATGACACGGGGCTTGAAAAAAAAAAAAAAACCCTGGCGAAAAACCCATTTGTTTTTGGCTACACTACAGCCTGTGAAGGAGTAGCCTGTTTGCTTAGGGTCGGCTTTGACCTTCACCCTGACATTGGTTCACCACATTTCATTATCAAACACACCCTATGTTTTTATTGACCGCTTGTATTCTAACCCATTTGCAGGCATTTCAACAAATATATTAAGGTTTCAACACCTAACTTGATCCATTCTGGCTTCATTTCAACATTTGAAACCCAGTTCATACAGGCTGAACCCACAACGATCATGTTCGGTTTCTACTCTGAAGATGAAAATGAGATGTTCTGACTTTCTTTGTGGGTTTTCTGGAGTACCTTCATAAGTGTTGCGAAAATACAAGCCTGTCGCCCCTTAAGTGAGAGTTTTGAGGGCGGTCTGTCTGCCGGCAGCACTCCCTGAGCTGTAGTTTGGCAAGGCCGCCTGACTCATTTGGAAGCTATGTGCTGAGCGTACAACCTCGCAGGAGAGTCTGGAATCCTACTTCATGAAGAAACACCCGCCCTCCTCCTCTCTTCTTTCACCATACACCAAAGTCTATCTGTCCCAGCCCTCTACCTCCCCATGCTAATGCTAGTGTGTAATTTACACTCTTGGAAACCATGGAAATTTATAATATTGCGTGAGAAACAGGTTAGCTGGTACGCTAGTAGCGTTTAGCAAATGTGTTTTGCTTTAAGAATAGTTTCTGTGATTAGTCGAACAGCATCATTATGTTAATAGCCTCATGATGTGACCAATTTCTGAACAATTTTGTTGATGTTGCAATTGCTATCTTACGCAGACGGTTCAGAACAAGTTTAACCAAGACCTAAAATGTAAAGAATGATGGTTCCTAACCTGCACTTTTCCTTGTCATCCTCCCATATTTCGCCAGTAGTTTTAGGGAATGAATCCAAATTGTGTGGCAATATGTCTTCATAGGTTATTGTGCAATGCTATGATGCTAAAAACCTTAACTGTTCCTCACTGGTGGAATGATCTTCCCAACCTTATACCCGAACAGCTGACTTTTTCCCCCTTTTTTTTCTTTGCAATTTACTATTTAACTGTCACACATAGTCTATATCTCCATCTCTGTCCTAGTTTACACTTTGAAGATATGTTGTATCGCGAAACTCATGTTTCATGACTCATGACTTTGCATGAATTGCTCATTGTAGCATTGCTCATTTGTAGGTCACTTTGGATAAAAGGATCTGCATACAAGTCCTGTAAGCAATATAACAATTATCCATGTGTTGTTCAAAAAATAACAATACAACAAAATGTAAAAAGGTGTCTGCTAAAACAGCGTAACAGAGGCCAGCTAGTAAAAGTTGTGCAAGTAAACCTCACTCCCCTGGCCTCAAGAGGCGCACTAGCGACTGAAGCTAGAGGCTGTGGTCTTTAGCGTCCTTGTTAGCATGTCTGTCTCCCAAGTCAGAAACGCTGGTTTGAATCCCGCTCGGAGTAGTGCGAATAGAATCAGAGGGGTTATATTAGCCACAATGTGCTAGGCAGGGCCAATAGCCTTGGACCTTGAGCATCAAGGTCAAAATCAAGCTGACTTCCATTGTCGGGCCAGTAGCCCCGCAGTGCTTACCTAAAAATCTGACCTTAACATGGTTTGAGCAATACTTTCTTTCTCAGTATACTGTTATCCTTTCAGTCAGAGCAACAGAGGTAGCTCACTGACAGAAAACAGGAGTTATGAGTTATATGAGTTAACCGGACTCATATAATATATATATTATATATATATATATATATATATATATATATATATATATATATAGTTTATGACATATGTGGATGCATTGCAGAATGCACTGCAGTCCGGTATCAACAAAGGCACAGGGTAGAGACGGATAAATATAATATAACATATGATCATATACAATTTGTTTAATTTCTTCAAGCCCCGATGAAGGCCCGATCAAGCCCCGGAAGTGACAGTGGAAAAGCGGCTATTGGTGCGGTGACCCGGATGGGAGTGAGGTTTAGAAGGGTGAGTGTAACGGAGGCCAGCTAGTAAGAGCTATTCAGGTAAACCTCACTCCCTTGACCTCAAGAGGCATGCTAGAGGCTGCGGTCTTTAGCATCGTGTTAGCGCACCCCCCTCCCATACCGGAAATGCTGGTTCGAATCCCTCTCGGAGCGGTGCGAGTAGAACTGGAGGGATTACATTGGTGCCGTGACCTGGATAGGAGTGAGGTTTAGAGGGGTGAGTGTAACAGTGCTGTGTGGGTAAACTTCACTCCCTTGACCTTAAAAAGGCGCCCACCTCCCATGCCTGAAACACTCGGAGCGGTGCAAATAGAACAGGAGGGATTACAAATGCACAATATAATGTTAGTTAAGAAATAAAGAGCTTTAATAAATACACTGACTTTAGGTCAAACCACACCAGAGGTACCTGGAAAGAAGCCCTAGAAAGTCCTTCAGTATGGAGCCAAATGCTCTGCTTTTTATAGACACAGATAGGCTTCTCACCAATTTCACTAGCACTGAAGTAAAATGCTGATCTTGTGGCTTTGACTTGCTGTATCAAAACAGAAGAACAGAGGCAGAATATCAGATGTCCACTGTTTTTTTCTGTCGGTACACACTAACTAATAATGAAAAATATTGTAAAGAATACCAGCATACAGTCAGCAGTAAAATACGCACCATTAGCCTGTGAGCGAACCAAAAGCCAGACTGCATTTGTGTGGAGGGAAAGTTTACTTAGACAGAAGAAAAAGAGAAGCAGAGGGTGGTGGGCTGGATTGAATGTCAAAAACAGGGCTGGGAAAAGGATATTAATGCCCAGAAACACTTACAGTAGCTGAAGTCAACTGGATTCTGGGACTTTCTGTTGTTACTACAGCAATCCGAGAGGCTGATATTTATTTGAAAATGACTGAATAATTCCACCTGTGCTGAAGTAAAACTTTCTTTACTTTCGTTACCTCAAGGCCAAGTGTCTCAAATTCATAGGACTTTGACCTCTCTTTTATGTCATGGTAGATCAATCAGAAACCCAATTACCCATACACAATGCAATGGGTTTCTTAGTTGTGCCCTTCTTTCCACACAGTATGATTTTTTTTTAGCAGAACGCTGTCCTAATTGAGAAACGATATATTTAAATATCTGCAACAAGTTGGAAATTCTTCAATATGGTTTGTAATAATGACAGAATGTTCATATTAGGTAAACTATTATGTTAAATATGAAAAATATTTTTGGACTTAACTTAATTTGACCTTTTTATGACATGGCAAGATTAGTTTAGGTTGTAAAATGTTGTGGGGCAACCTTCTAAAAAATAAGTAATGATAATGATGAATTAATAATTCATGTTATTTGTAAAAAAAAAAATAAAAATACTTACTACCTTGAAAAATATATATTTAAAAATACATTCACATGTATTCAAGATTCATGGAAAATGTTTACCTTTTATTTGATGGTTACAACACAATGTTATTTTTGTATTATTTACAAATATTTATAAATTTTTTAATTAGCTTTTTTATATTTTCAGTTTTCATTTGAATTTTAGTTTAAGTTTTATTAATTTTCTTATGTGTTTTTGTCATTTTAATTAGTTTTATTTAATGTCTATTTAGTAGAACGGCACGATTCTGGATAAATTGAGATTGAGATAACGAATCTGAGTAGACAACTATAAATAACATGCAAAAGAGGTTCTGACAAAATGTTAATTGCTGCAGTCTATTTTAAAAATATTTAATTAATTGGAATTAATTCTTTTTAAAAAACCTGTTTGTTTGAATGAATGATTCACTGACTCATTCATAAATACTTCACTTGTTTCATTACTGAATGAATCAGATTTTTGAACGAATCTCTTGAATTAATGATTCAATGACAAATAAATTAACAAACACCCACTTGTCGCCACCGACTGGTGTAACGATGTAATGATACAATCTTTATTAGAAGCGTCCAGTTATTTTCAAAAGGGGATTTATCGCTACCGTAGACATCAGTGTTTATATCTGAACTATAAACTTTTATCCCAGTACTTCTGTGATGATATAATTATTGTAACAGAAATAATGATACAGTGTTTTTGAAAAGACTGTGTTTATGAAGCTGTTTCATACATAAACATGACAACTCTCTCTGGCGGCAGCGCCAACGCAGATTCAAATCACTGTGATCATACTTGTCAAAGGCTTAATAGACATAGCTGAATCGTTATCATTTAGGAATAAGATCGTGTAGGTGTTTGAATCAATATCGCAGTCTTTTAAATATTAATCGTGCAGGGGTGCATTTCCTAAAAGCAACTATGGTCGTAAGTTCAGTCATCACCAATAAAGTTCAATGGAATTTACGACCATAGTTAGCTAATGAGGTTAGCTAGTTCTTCAATTAATTTTTAAATGTTTTTATTTTCAAAGAAAAATTGTTATTCTACTATAAGAACACTGCACCACATTACATTTTTTTAGAGTGATTACATTTAAACATTAGCTGAAAATGGCATTTCAAAATCACATGATACCCACATGAATAAAAGAGTAGATTACTAAGAATGTGGCACATCCAGTTTAAACTATATTTTAAGAAGAATTTCCCTTTTCTCTTATTTGTCATTGACCCTCCTATAGAAGAAATACAAGGTAAGAAACATGAAATTGTCCTATATATCACCATGTGATGACCCTTATAGACTAGACAATATTGTCCTTACCTGTCTACAAAATGGACAGATCATTTCAAAACGAGATGGAGACACTTGCACCATGATAAAGGTGAAGGATCATGCCTAGGGCACATTCTAGCCCTCATGAAATCCAATGCTGGAGGCTGGAGAACACAGACACAATGAAGGACTTCAAAGGGCAGGTGCAGAAACTTCATCTCCACAACGTCATGGTAGAGTTACCTCATGCAGTTAAGAAAAACAGACTCAAGCACAATGTTTCCAAAGGAATTAATGGTCAAGATGATTCACACTCACTTTAGCACTGAAGCAAGTCGAATCCTTTCATACATTTCACTGTTAGGATGTTTATGGTCATTGAGTTTGTCTCATGATTGGTCTGCAAGCAAACCCCTAAAATAAAGCCAAAAATGCAAGAAGAGGAACATTTCTGTGGCACTACAGGCTGCCAAACACTGTGGGAAATACTGACAGGCTTGGATCACATTTCCATAAACAAACACTCAACTTCCTGAATGTGCAAAATCCAGGAAAAGAAGCAAGGACGGATGCAACTCAGCCTGTGAACACACCTCCCAATACATATTTAAATATGAAAATATGAAAAGGCAGGCACCTCACCATGACACAAACACACTTAATGTTGAGCATGGCCACTGTCATCGAAAGCACCTGTTTTTTTTGGTTTTTTTGTTCGTTTTGCAATAAGATAACACACATGAAATATTGGCAAAAGTCAAAAACTAGTCCAGGTCAGTCATAAATATATATTGCAGTATACTGCAGTTGAGTGCAAAGCCAAGGCAGTTTTGCAAGGTTGTGAGGAAAATAACACTGATTAAAAATATCAAAAACAGTAAAACAAAAAACTTATTTAAACTCTAACTGACTATCTGAATGTAGTTGTTATGACCTAGAATGTGAAAAGCTATACTTGATCTCTCTCACACACACACACACACACACACACACACACACAAACATAAACATATGTTTTACATATTTTACATATTGTTGTCACAAAGCACAAACTGAGAAAAAGCCTTTTGGTCCCTTATAAAATACATTTCCTCTAAAACCATTTTGTTAATTAATGAACTTCAGAATATGACAGTGAACGATGAAACATTGAACTCACTTACCTACAACAACACACAGCACGTCAACTAGGACGAAGAGTTTCTTTTTCCTCATGTCCGTCATAATTTCTTTAGCTCGGATGCAACTTTAAAACTAGTACTTTAAAAGTCACTTCATTTATGTGATAATGTCAAAGATAATCCAATTGGAAGAAGAAAAACAAACCGAACGCGACCAGTATTGCGAGTTCTTCCGGCTCTGCTGTCTACCTGCGCTGTTCGTACTTTACTTCAGCTCATAGGTGACGGTGAAATACTCGCGTCCTTTACGACTTTATATATCTACAACTTCAAAGGCTGACGGAAGTGCCGCGTTGGTGCACATATTGCTTTTGTAAAAAAAAAAAAGACTTGTGTTCAACCCTGCAGCTGATTCGTGAGGACGCATCCACTCCTTTCCCAAAAGAACGCCACTGTGTTCCCACTCGCGCTCGCGCTGTGTCCACACCTTGAGCTGACAGTGTGGGGCGCGCCTGCGCAAACGCGCTCCGCATGGATAAATCTCTGCACTTTGAGCTGAAGCACAAAGCAAAGGAACATGACACACACATACTTTTATGGCATATCATTCCATAAATATGAACCTGGCCAATTATTTCTACTACATTTATCTCTCAAACTCATCGTTACATCTGTTGCTGGCCATGTTGTGATTTACAAGTAGGCCTATCTATCTATGTATCTATGTATCTATCTATCTATCTATCTGTCTCACGAGCGTCGGATTTGGTGTAGGCTAGTCATGGGATGGTTTGCTATCGGCTGTTTTTAAATTCTTTGGGAATATTTTTAGTTGACTGCCTGAACACACCTCTGAGAATATGATTATATGACAACAAATAATGTGATTTTACCATTTTAAGTTAAGGGAACACCTAACTTTTTTTTAAACACGTGAACATCGCACATCCCTTATGGCCTAAACCCAGCTAACAATTTTTGGTCACGAACGTTATGGAAACGTTGCTTCATGGTTATAAAAAATATTAAAATTATATTAAATAAAAGACACTACGTTAATATTTGGTTCCATTGGGTATAGCAAACATTTTAATAGTTTAATTCCCGAATGCTTCATAGATGGTGACGTTCAAGCGAGGCTTTCAAAATGTAGGCTAGTTTTAAAAAACTATCGCTGATGATTAATACTGATTTATTGTACTGAGATGTGACGTCAACGATATCAGGATATATTGGCAATTACTATTCATTAGTAATACAAAGTTTTTTAAAGATCAAGCCTAGAATGTAGGGTGTAAGCCGAATTCTTGTGTCTCAGTTCAGCTTTCTATATTTCATTTCATTTGTATGTTAATCTGCCCTCTAGTGGACACTAACAGGCCACACATTAAAACTATAGCAGCAGTTAAACAACTTTATTAAGCAGTCTACACATGAATGAAAACAGAGCACAGGAAAATATTTATGCTTCAGAGATATGACGAGCAGTCAGCTGGGCTGTCAATGGTCATTATGACTTGATGGAAAAGAGACAACAAAACAAAATATATAGGTAGTGTGGGACTAGTTGTCACGAGGGGTGTATCTCAGTAACTAAAAAACAGAGTTTGTTTTCCATTTTTTATTATTATTTACAAAATATAATAACAGGGACAATAAATCAACAGGAGGAGTAATACATAAATTGCTTTTTTAAAAAAAAAAAAGTAAAAGTAAAATAAGTCAAGGTGGTGTTTGTCTCCCTTTCTTATCTTCTGAACCTTGTGTAAACTAAACAAAACTTAAAGCCAATTAGAAAACATTTTTGAATCTGAGTGTATAAAGGGAAGTGAATGATGATACATGATGCTTTTAAATTCTAAATAGTTCTAACAGAACTATTCTAACAGAAGTCCAGTCACAATTGAGGTACTAAACTAGATTCGACAGTGCCGGTTTCTCTGGATAGCGAAGGATTCTGGGTAGTATGGAGGGCTGACAGGTTGTGGCTTCATGCAAAGACAACTGGCTGCAAAACCTGAGAAACTTAATAGAGTGAATCCGTCACTTACATCAGGATTTGTTGGCGAAGCATGGAGCGTATTCATAAACCATTCAAAAAACCCTCTTCAACACTTAGTACTGAAGTACCGACGGACCAGACCGAGAGGGAAACGATCGAAGCCCCTGAGGAACTTGTGTTTTTTTATTGCACAAAGAAGAACCTACAACGGGAAAGCCAGAATCTCATAAAGGGTATCGCAACAAATGAAAGGACGAAACAACTGCATTAGTAGTTCATTCTTGATGATATCTTCTTTACAAGTAAAACATTTTATGCTTTAACAAAAAGAAATAAGCGATTTAAAAATTGAGCGCTTATAAGAACTACATGCAATGAAGGGCTTACCAAACAGTTGCTATAAAATGAGACCATCAAACTTTTCTTACAATTAGGAAGCTTACAATTAGGTAGTTAAAAACACTTTCATTGCATGTAGTAGTCTGACAGAGACAACCAGCTCCCTAAAACACCTGGTTACTAGTTTAGTAGAAGTCGCATGGTTTAAACGAGGAATTCTTGAACACATTCCTTAAAGGGATCGTTCAGGCAAAAATAAAAATTCTGTCCTCATTTATTCACCCTCATGTCCTTCCAAACCTGTATGACTTACTTTTACTGTGTTCTGCAGAAGAAAGTAAGTCAATGTGGAATATTTTGGGGGAAAAGTAGGAGAAAAGGGAAAGAAGTTTCTGAAAATAAAATAAAAGTAATGTACTTTTGGATTACTTTTATGCTATCTTGATGTATTTTTTTGGAGCTGGACCCCATTTACTTTCACTGTATGGACAAAAACTTAAAAAAAAAAAAAAAAAAAAAAAAAAAAAAAATCAAACAGGTTTGGAATGACATGAGGGTGAGTAACGGTGGCATAATTTTCATTTTTGGTTGAATTATCCCTTTATTTCAGACTTTTCTGGAGTAGCCTGAAGACAACTGCAAACTCCAGGTGAATGACAGTCGTCACATTTGCTTAGATCTGGAATGTTTCCCTTCGCTGAACAGGTGAATTGCTGTGTTGGATGGGTGTGGAGCAGATGGAGGAAGGTGGGCACAAGAGGCTACTGAGTACCCCAAAATCTGGGACGGATGGGACAGGCGAGGGAGGCAAAGAAAAGTCAATTTGAAGCCTCCGTGAGGCAACACACTCTGAGCAGGCAGGTGCAGGATCTTTAGGGAAAGACCCCAGTTGTAGCTGGTTAAGACCTGCTCCCAGGAGCCCTGAGTCTGGCTGGGAAGAAGGGACGGAGTGGCTAAGAGGGAGCGAGGACAAGTAAAGCTGGGTGGACGGGGAGGCTAAGTCTGGCGTCTGGAGCGCTTGTGGGAGAGGCAAAAATTGTCTGAACAGCTGCTCCCCCTGTGGGCTAGAACAAGAACCTGCACATAGTTCCAGCTCCCCAATGTTTTGCTCAGAACCTGAAAAAACAAGAAACAGGCATATCAAGAAAAAGCAGTCGAGCGTTTGGGGGAAAACAGAAAAGGGGGTGGAGGGGGAAGAGTAGATGTATGATGAGTTTCTGTTTTACAATTTAAAACACATGCACAAAGAAAACTTTTCCAAGGAGTTCCACTCTGTTTATTCTTGTAGTGTTTGGGTCATTCCTGTTATGCAGTACCAGATTTAACAAATATGCTTTGGTCACATTCAGACATTTAAACTTTATTAATTATAGCTTCATTATTTTCACAATGGTATGTGAATATAACAGGGTGGAAATAAAGAAATTGACAGGATGGAACTGAATAGGATGTAAACAAAAAACTTGTTAGGGACTTTATGGGAGTTTATGACAATCTTTTGAAATTTTGATATAACAGTGTTGTTGTTGTTATAAACTAAAACTATTAAAAATAATTTTTATTTAATTGAATAAAGCTGAAATAAAATTAGAAAATTAGAATGCTGACTAACTGAAATAAGTTAAAGTACTAAAGTTACTAAAACTAGTTGGTGCAGGACACTATAGATCATTTATGTAAGTGAGGATAGCAAAATAAAGTAAACTGTGACATATTATACCCAAACATTCTTCATACAGTGGACTACCAGTAAAATTGATAAAAATTTGGAACCAAAAATTGTTCAGACACTTTGACCTGACCATGTTTTGCTTAAGTGTTATCTGACATAATTAAGATTAATTTTTTTGACACAGTTTAACACAGTCATATTTTATTACCATTTTTTTAAACTATAGTGAATAAACTTTATTAATGAATGAAATGTTCAAGGTGTCTGAATGTTTGGTTTGACTGTATATTATATAATTATATAGTACAGCAGCCAGAAAAGAACATAGCAGAAATAACTAATTTGATTTCCATTTTTTAAAAAGTGAGTTTAATATTTTATTCACTATATGAAGACATATGATGTGAGCATGAAAGTGTACTGCATAACAGGAATGATCCATTTCCTGGGACATCTATACTTCTGTTTTTACCTGTGTCTGACAGTTTTAGGTTGTCAGTGAGCAGCAAGCTCAGGGCTTTAATAGGAAGCGCGGTGTGCGTTTCCGTCGTGGACGACCCTGAAACTGAGCTGCACAATTCAGGCTCTCCTCTGGATTGTATGACCAAATGAAAGGTGACGGAACATAAAAGAACACAAACACAATAGGAAAAATGCTGGCAGACGGAAAACAACAATGAAACAAATCATAACTTATTGACCATCTTGACCAAAACCAAGAAAATATGCATTTATGCTGGACATAAACAAATGAATATAAATGAAGAAGCTTGTCAAAAATTAAGAAATTGGCTGCAATGGAAGGTTCCATGAACTCATATGGATGTGGAAAAGTAAGTATAACATCCAAGAACTGATAAAGCATACCTTGTTTATCCAGCTCCATGACAGCAGGTGGCGATGGAGGCTGGAGTTGAATGGAAGACCGACTTGGCAAACCTTGATTGGTACCTTCCACATCGCCAGAATCCCCATCCGGCTCAGCATCCTCTCTAAGAGACACAAAAATCATTTAAATCATCAGATAATTATTAAAAATTTGTACTATATTTTGCCTTCGGTGTGTAAAATTTTTCGTTTCATTTTTCTTAAAAAATATAAGCCTCCACTTTTTATATAATTAATTCAGCTTAAATTGCTTTTAATCTTCATTATTACATTATTACTTCATTATTACTTTTTAAATTTTTCCATTTACAGTTATGTATTTAGCAGATGCCTTTAGTTTCTTGTGTGAGAGTCCTTACTCAAAAAGAAAGAAACAAACAAACAAAACACACACACACACACTCACGTGTTCCCAGATGGTAGATTGCACTTTTTCCGACCCAGCTTGGTGGCCTGCTGTGTGAAATACTCATGCCGCTCTGATTTCTTCCACATGTAGTAGTACTCTACACACTCACCCACCGAGCGCGTGCGGACCTGGGTGAGGGCAAATAAGAGAGACCGACACATTAAGGCACTCTCATTTCTCTAAAATAGGTGGAAACATCAGCAGCAATCCCTACTGGGAAATAATATATGTTATGAGACAAATTTGGTACTCACCTTGTTGCCCTGTATGAGGTGGAAGTTCTTCCCATAGGCACGGTAACCATGCTCAAAGTTACGGCACTCCTCCTCACTCCAGGCACAAAGCTCTTCTGGAACATTTTTCAAATTGAGATTAACCAGCTATACATATCAGGATGCATTTATTATAGAAAGAAAGGAAAAGAAAAAGAGGCAAGGCAGGAAAATTACAGAGGTCTTACCACTGAAAACCTTGACATTAAAGCGATATCTTCTTAGTGCCTCTTCTGCATTAAAGTTACATTTTACTAGTTCATAAAGAGCCTACAAAAGAGATGGAATGAAAGAATAAGTGCAACCACTGAAAGATCAAAACAACACCCACCCACCAGACAATAAAAACATACAATGAGATACAAAAGAATCAGACCACTAGTGAAAATGCATCTGTGTAATTTCAGAATGTCTTAGTATTTGGTATGTTGCCGCTTTGGTTTAATGACAGCAGCACCAGAGTTGCATGAACTCCACAAAACCTGATGATCATGTTTTCAAACATGGTTTAGAGTAAAACCGTTATTAAAAAAAATAATAATAATAATTAGTTAATTAGTGACCTAAAAAGAAAATCTTTAAGAAAGTACTGGGTAAGAAAACTTGATTCATACAAAGATCTACTGATCTACTGATACTGATACTTTTAACTATGGGGTCCCACTGGGCTCTATTCTTGGACCATTATAATTTCATATTTATATATTATATATAATTTTATATATATAATAATTTATTAGTATGGTGTAGGGCTTCCTTTTGTGGCCAATACAGCATCAATTCATCTTGGGAATGATAGTGGCCAGAGGGATTTTAAACCATTCCTTTTCCAGAACAGTGGCCAGGTACAGCATATGATGCTGGTGAAATAAAAGCGTTTCCTGACTGGCTCCTCCAAAACACCCCAAAGTGGCTAAATAATATTCAGATCTGTTGACTGTACAGGCCATGGGAGATGTTCAACTTCACTTTCATGTACATCAAACCATTCTGTCATAAGTCTTGCTGTGGGTATTGGTGCATTACCATGCTGATACACGGCACCCCCTTCAAAGTACGATGTTTGAACCTTTGGGTGCACGTTCCTCCAGAATGGTTTGGTAGTCCTTGGCAGTGACATGCCCACTAAGCACAGTAGGGAATGCCATGATATTGCAGCCCAAACTATCACTGATCCACCCCTGTTCTTCCCCCGTGAGGGAAAGACAGTGAAGGTCGACTCAGACAACAATACATGTTTCACATTGTCCACAGCCCAAGATTTGCACTGTTGGAACCGACATTTGGCATTGGCATGAGTGACCAAATGTTTGGTTATAGCAGTCCGACCATGAATACTGACTCTGTGGTGCTCCCGACGAACAGTTTTGGTGGAAATAGGGCCGAGGTGTGCATTTAATTCTGCAGTGAGCTGGGCAGCTGTGGTTTTATGTTTTTTGGATACATTCCGGGTTAGTACCCAGACATCCCTTTCAGACAGCTTCCTCTTGCATCAACAGTTACTCCTGTTGGATGTGGTTCATCCTACGTGGTGGTATTTCGACATTACCCTGGATACCATAGCTCTCGATACACCACAAAGACTTGCTGTCCTGGTCACAGATGAGCCAGCGAGACAAGCACCAACAATTGGTCTTCTTTTGAACCTCGGTATGTCTCCCATTATGTTGTGTGGATTGCAATATTTTATGTACAACTCTGTACAACTCTGCTCTGCTAATTCAACCTTCTTACTGATGGAATGTAAAATCAGTGAAGATTGGCCACCAGGCAGCGCACATATAGGCATGAATCCTCCAACACTTTATTGGCCAGTTAGACATACACTCACAAACTTCCCTAAGCACTTCCCCCAGGGGAATCCCCACCGCCATTTTGATGAGCGTTCAACTTCGTCAAGTGGACGAGGGAAGTTTAATTGGACAGACCCTCAACCCCTCGATTTTGACGGAGGGAGTGAGTCTACTCGATATGAACACTTCAGGCAGATCTATAGACCATAATGCAACATGATTGTGACGTCACAGCAGGTCGCGCCTAATTTACCCCCACCCCACACAACTCTAGTGTATGAAATTAGTTATTTCGACATTGAACTGAATTTAATACTTGTAGCTACTTTAAGTTGACTGTTTTTTTACAGTTATATTTTATTGTAATTTATTGTGTATTTTTAATATTTTATATAAATATATGAATATATTAATATTTAATGTGTTTATATTAAATTTTTTAACAGACCAAGCATACATACAGGCCTATAGAATGGTGTGTAAAAAATTAAAGAAAAAAAAAAAAAACAGGAAAAAATAATCAATCAGCTCCTTTTCAGATTCCAAGTGATCAAGGGCTTAGGGCAGGGGTGTCCAATCCTGCTCCTGGAGGGCCACTGTCCTGCAGAGTTTAGCTCCAACCCCAATTAAACACCTGAACCAGCTAATCAAGGTTTTTAGACATACAGGAAACTTCCAGGCAGATGTGTTTTGGTAAGTTGGAGCTAAACTCTGCAGGACAGTGGCAGGACTGAGTTTGGACACCCCTGGCTTAGGGTGTTCTATTTAAACACGTTGCAAGGGTTCCGCCAGTAGTGGGCACTCGTGCAACGTAAGCACATGACGTACATCCGAGTGAACGAGAAGGAGGGAAGGGCATAAAAAAAATTGTCAAACACATCATGCACATTTGTCATAAAAATTAATTAAACAAAATTCAATAAATTAGTCTAGCAAGCAGTGTTGTTATTGTTAACTAAAGCTTAAAATATTAAAAACAATTTTGTAAATGAAATAAAGCTGAAATAAAACAAACTAGATTTTTTAAATGAATGGCAAATAACTGAAATATATGTTGAAGTACTACCATTACTAAATCTGAAATTACTAACATTACTGAAACATATTAATAAATACTGTAAAAATATCAAAATTCAAAATAATACTAGTACATAAATAAAACTAAAATAAAACTGTTAGCATGCTCCACTGCCCAAATCAGACACTTCCAAACTGCATGAAACAAGTGTTACATCTGAGTGATTCAACCCAACCTGCTCATTGTCTTTGACTATATCTCCTGTGGTCAGAGTGTTTGTAGGTCCATTGTCACTCCCTTTTCTCTGGACTTCAAGCAAAAACTTCTCTACTGCCAGACTGGACAACACATCTGGGGTCCACAACAACTGGTCCTCATTTTCATAGGCTGGGGATAACAGTAACAAAACAGGCGTGGGTCCCAGTGGACTCGGCAGGTCGGTTATGCAAAATAGACCACTGAAACCACAACCCTTCAGCCAAGAGAAGACACTCACCTCTTTCATAAAAAGTGTGTGTACAGAGAGCAGGAATTATAGCCTGATACTGGGGGCCCACCATGATGTCCTGATGACCAAAATATGGCACAAAAGCATTACTACAATTGTTTTTCCCCATTAAGATTAAGACACTTTTAAATAGTTATAAAATATTATAAATTCTATTTTATAGATACAACTGTTCAAACACTTATTCTCACCATTAGTGCATTTATTTGATCACAAACACAATAAAACAGTAATATTGTGATATAATAATACAAAATTAATTAATTAACATAAAATAACTGTTTTCTATTTTAATACATTTTAAAATGTAATTTATTCCTGTGATGGCAACGCTGACATGATCTTTCGGAAATCGTTCTAATATGCTGATTTGCTACTTTGCAAAAGAAATTCACTTTGATAAAATGAATATTAATTTCTTTTAAAAATAACCCCTAATAGTCATGTTTTCTAACATGAAATTTTTAAGTATTGTGTCAGAAAACTTGACATTTTTATTCATTTTGCACAGAATGGCCTACTGATACTTTTAAGTATGGTGTCCCACTGGGCTCTATTTTTGGACCATTATAATGTCATTATACATAATTGTTAACTAATACTAAAACTAGTAAAATCATTTTTGGTCAAATAACATAAAATATAAAAAATAGTAAACTATACCATGAATCATTTTTTACCTTTCGGCCATCACTGGAGGGGATAGAGGTGCTTTCTGAGTCGTCTTCAGAGCAGCTGACTGAAGTGTCTTTGTCATCACCTAGCAAGATTAAAGGGTTAGTTCACCCAAAAATTAAATTTCTGTCATTAATTACTCACCCTCATGTCATCCCAAACCCGTAAAACCTTTGTTCATCTTCAGAACACAAATTAACATATTTTTGATGAAATCCAAGGGTTTCTGAACCACACATAGGCAGCAACATCATTCGACTTTTGAGGTCCAGAAAGGTAGTAAAGACATCATTAAAATAGTCCACGTGACTACAGTGGTTCAACCTTAATGTTATGAAGTGATGAGAATACTTAATGTTATGAGGTGATGAGAAAACAAAAATAATGACTTTTTTCAACAGTTTTTTCTCTTCCCTGACAGTTTTGCGCCTGCGTCGTGCTGCTCATGTGAACAGCGTAGGCCAATACTGAGTAGGCGTTTGACCGTAAATACAGAAGCACTGCGTTCACTACGTCAACAGCGTAGGAGACTGACAGGGAAAAGAAAAAATTGTTGAATAAAGTCGTTATTTATGTTTTGTTTTTGTGCACAAAAAGTATTCTTGTCGCTTTATAACATTAAGTTTGAGCCACTGTAGTCACGTTGACTATTTTAACAATGTCTTTACTTTTTTTCTGGACCTTGAATGTGGTAATTACAATGCTTTCTATGGGGGATAAAAAAAAAACCTCTCGGATTTCATCAAAAATATCTTAATTTGTGTTCCGAAGATGAACAAAGGCCTTACGGGTTTGGGACGACATGAGGGTGAGTACTTAATGACAGAAATTTCATTTTTGGGTGAACTAACCCTTTAAGAACAGGTTCGGAGAACATTTTTGACAGAAGATGTTCTATATTTCATAGAAAATTACCACACACTAAATGTCTTATTCTGGTGTCACCAAGATTTGTCACAGAAAAACATGATTAAGTTCCAAATGTATGTACAGTGTGGACAAATCGGATTTAACAAAATATTAAAGAAAGAAAAATAAGGCAACTAGCACTTACATTGCTTATAAGAATTTTCACTTAGGAGTCGGCAGTACAGTAAAATAAGAAGCATTGTAATGTGATGTGCTACCTCTCAGGTGGCATTGTAAGAGGTCAGATGCATGGGACGTGATGGAGAGTGTGAGGTCATCAACAGAGGAATGGTTGTCCACATCCTCCCCTCCTGAGAGCAGATCTTTACCTATCTGAACCTAAAAAATGACTGACTTAATTTCCAATCATAAATCATAATTTGTTACTTTCCAATTTTCCTAATGAAGCTCAGAGTATTTCAAGAATCTACTGATGAGGACGAGCACAAAATAAGAACATTTTCCATGAATAAGGTGCAGCAAGGGCATACATAGATTTGGTTTGAACATGGGGGAGGGAATACTTTTCAAAATATTTTTGTGGTAGCTTACTTATAACCCACACAAAGTTGATTGCTGCAATTAATATAATTCTTTGTTTGCATAGGATACACAGGTATGAAGCACTTTATGTCATTTAAGCATCTGGAACCTTTTCAGTTTGACAGAATTTTCTACTTCAAAATGCTAACTTCATTAGAAAAAAACACATTTTACACATAGAGAAAACCAGTGATAGTGACCTTGTCCAGTGTCATTTCAGGCAGACTAGCTGCCAGCTCATTTGGCTCCTGTTGTTGTTCCAGGACCGGATCAGGCATGTTGTACCCATAAAGTGCCAGAAGTTGCTCGAGGGGCATTTCACCACCCTGTGGAAAGGTAAACGAAACAATCCTTTTTTTAATAGGAAGCTAATCCAATCTATCAATGCATAGCAAGAGGTTGTTTCACTCACTGAATGGGTCTTGGTTGCCATCTTTACCGCCTGTCTCCGCAGGGCCACCAGGCTCCTGTCCTGCTCCTCTAGGAACGTGGATGCCCGGGGAAGGGCCTCCAGTGGCCCCGCATAGCCCTGGTGGAAAATGTCTACACGACTGTGCCGTTGGTCCTTGGAGCCCATTCGCACAGCTAAAGCACAATGAGAGCAGATAATTCTCAAAATATATAGGCCTATTTAATGTCAATTAATTCAATTATAGGTCAATTACATTGGTAAATGTTGGTTAAATTTAAATTAATTGTAAAAATTATTAATAAAAACGTTTTGAGAAAAGATGTTGCATTATTTGTAGACGGATGCCACTTTTTTTTTAATATTTTGATTCTCAAGCATTGACTTTCAGGCATTTTTAAAAGTTTTCATATATATACGAAGATAATTTGGAAAAATGAAATACCCGTACGTCAACCAATAGTTACAACATCTCTTAACTTTCAACTTTCTTTTGAACATCTGAAATGAAACACTTTTAGTAAAATGTATGACAGGTCATGCAACTCAAACAATATCCTTACAAAATTTTACAACAAAACCCATAATTTTTAAATTATTGTTATTTACTCTAAAATACTTTTAGACTATTTCAAGAAATATTTTACATGGTGAACATAGTGAATTATGTTAAAAACTGTGTTATGAAGCAATTTCTAGAATTTATTAGAATATTTCCAATACTAATTGTACTAGGCCTTTTAGAATATATAAGCCCCTACAAAAATGTTCCATGGTAAACACAGTTTACACCAAAATAGCAGTTATTGTTTCCACCGTACAAATGTGATAAGAAATTAATCAAAATTGCAATTTTATCATCACTAAAAATGAAGGTTCCAAAAGAGTTTTTTTTTACAGTGATGCTATAGAAGAACCATTTTTTCTTAGAGTGAAGAACATTTAAATAATCTAAAGAACCTTTTTTCTACTATAAAGAACCTTTTGTGCAATGGAAATGTTCTGTGGATGTTAAAAGTTCTTCATGGAACCATCAATGCCAATAAAGAACCGTTTGTTTTTAAGAGACATGTTCTAGTAACATAAATACTCTCTTTCCCTCATATAGCCTAACAAGTCTCCCAAAAATGACATTATACCACAACATTGAACATAATTCTCTATGTTTACCTCATAGACACTTCTAGACTTAGTCTAAAACTCAAAGTAAATTGTTTTTAAGCATCACAAACATGTTTAAAGTGTATTTTCCTAATTTTTTTCATAACCGTTAAACGCATCTGTATGTGACCTCTTTCTTGCAGCGGTTAGTCACTCAGGCGCTTTCCTGTAAGTCAGTGCTGAACATTTGCACTGTGACTCCGAACCGGTGCGAAAAGGAAACAGTTTTAGGGAAGTCGAGGAGGCAGTGACAGTATCTGAAGTTTTGAAAGTTTAGACCTGCCATCCGTCCTGCTCCGAGCGCACCTGGGACACACTTCAGCACCAGCGCTCACGCAGCTCTCCAGTTGTTTCGTACGGCGCTCGATCTGGCGAATTAAACGCTCGTGAACGCGTACAGACAGAGAGATAGATAGAGTGGCGAAACGCTGAGGAGTGCTCCCATTTTAACTTCTTCCTTATTAGTGACTGTCTATCTTTGCCGTTTTCTGAGTCGGTCGATCAGACGGCCGGGGTCTTAAGCTGTCCGTTAATGCGCGGCTGGCGGTTAAAGAGTATCGGAGCGGTTGAAACATTTAATCCTTGTGTTGTTCTTCCCCCAAGCCCCGCAGCTCACTTACCTCCGCCATTCCGATTCTGCGCAAGCGGTGGAATGCCCGGATGTTGTGTAGAACTCCTATTGAACTTAACATACACTGATGATAGTCACCAAGCTCTGTCATATTAATCATACGGTTCTCATATGCAGTGTATATATTTGTGTTGAATGGAAATGGATCCCAACGGTAACATATGTGAGCAAAATATACTTTAGAGTTTGAAGGGTTTAAAATAGGCGGTTTTCAAAGTTATCAACTATGAATGAAATTGCAACGGTCTTGACTCAAAGTAAGACTTTTTACATGGCTAGTGTAGTCACATAACCAGATGTTTAATTTTAGTTTGTGCCTCTGAAAGATGATGATCAGAGATCTATAAAAAAAAGTTTACAAATCTACAACTACAATATTTGGTACATCTGATATTTAAAGTGTTTATTTGACTTATAATATATTTCCAACTGTTTTGTCTCATATTAATCGTGATCTCAATACATGTAAACATACTGTAGGCTAGTACCGTTCAAAATCTTGTTTTTTTTTTTTGTTTTTGTTTTTTTTTTTTAAGATGCTTTTGAAAGAAGTTTCTTATGCTCACCAAGGCTGCATTTATTTATCAAAATACAGTAAATAGGCCTACAGTAATATTATGAAATTTTATTTTAATTTAAAATAACTATTTCTATTCAGCATCATTACTCCAGTCTTCAGTGTCACATGATCCTTCAGAAATCATTCTAATATGCTGATTTGGTGCTATAAAAATATTTCTTATAATTGTTTCAATTATCAGTGTTGAAACAGCAGGGCTGCTTAATATTTACATAATACTTAAAACCATGCTATATTTGTCTTAGTATTCACATTGTAAAAACATTTCCCCATAAATATTATTATTAAATATATTAATATTAATTTGTTATTTTGTTGTTTGCAATTTTCTTTTAGGTCTTAACTTCTCACCCTCCCAATGGTTTTCTACAGGCTACAAATCAAATCAGACCAAGAATAAAACACATTCGTTAACTAATGTTTTTGGTTTATTTATTTACTTTGTTTGTAAAATACACATTCTTGCTTAGAATTTGAAAAAAAATTGGAAATAAATTAGATGCATATAATTTGAGTAGGTTTTTATTTGTTGTTATTAGTTTACTTTCTATAAACCTATCTATATAGCCTAAATAAAATGTTTTATCCTAAATTAACTATAATGCACAAGGATGAAATAACTCAAAATTCAAGATTCCAGAGGGACCAAATGTAAAATCTAAGAAATAAGCATTGAAAAACCCACCGTCTATGGTGGTTACAGCTTTGGCAATGCATGTGGTAAAGAGTCCATATGATATTTAAGTAGGCTAAAGTTACAAATTGAACTATTAAATCCTAATGCATGCAGTTCGGGATGACATGGATTTATTTAATCCAAAGACTTAATATACAAACCCAAAATCCTTTGGAAAACCACTTCAAATGTTAGTCTATTGTAAAGATCCTGATGGTTTATGGGTTGCCCTGTACGCTTTTTTGTAGAGTTTTTTATAAAACCAGGAAGTATGACCATGTTAACCCAATTTTGTCAACACATTTTGACAAAATTTTAACACATTTTTGACACATTTTAAAATCTTGCTACAGTAACTCACAGAAGTGAGTACACCCCTCACATTTTGTAAATATTTTATTATATCTTTTCATGTGACAACACTGAAGAAATGACACTTTGCTACAATGTAAAGTAGTGAGTGTACAGCTTGTATAACAGTGTAAATTTGCCGTCCCCTCAAAATAACTCAACACACAGCCATTAATGTCTAAACCGCTGGCCACAAAAGTGAGTACACCCCTAAGTAAAAAATGTCCAAATTGGGCCCAATTAGCCATTTTCTCTCCTCGGTGTCATGTGACTTGTTAGTGTTACAAGGTCTCAGGTGTGAATGGGGAGCAGGTGTGTTAAATTTGGTGTGACCCTGAAACTGAGCTGCAGCACGGTGGTCAAGACCATACAGCAGTTTAACAGGACAGGTTCCACTCAGAACAGGCCTCGCCATGGTAGACCAAAGAAGTTGAGTGTACGTGCTCAGCGTCATATCCAGAGGTTGTGTTTGGGAAATAGACGTATGAGTGCTGCCAGCATTGCTGCAGAGGTTGAAGGGGTGGGGGATCAGCCTGTCAGTGCTCAGACCATACTCCACACACTGCATCAAATTGGTCTGCATGGCTGTCGTCCCAGAAGGAAGCCTCTTCTAAAGATGATGCACAAGAAAGCCCGCAAACAGTTTGCTGAAGACAAGCAGACTAAGGACATGGATTACTGGAACCATGTCCTGTGGTCTGATGAGACCAAGATAAACTTATTTGGTTCAGATGGTTTCAAGCGTGTGTGGCGGCAACCAGGTGAGGAGTGTCTTGCCTACAGTCAAGCATGGTGGTGGGAGTGTCATAGTCTGTGGCTGCATGAGTGCTGCCGGCACTGGGGAGCTACAGTTTATTGAGGGAACCATGAATGCCAACATGTATTGTGACATACTGAAGCAGAGCATGATCCCCTCCCTTTGGAGACTGGGCCACAGGGCAGTATTCCAACATGATAACGACCCCAAACACACCTCCAAGATGAGCACTGCCTTGCTAAAAGAAGCTGAGGGTACCTAAACACTATTGAGCATCTGTGGGGCATCCTCAAATGGAAGGTGGAGGAGCGCAAGGTCTCTAACATCCACCAGCTCCGTGATGTCGTCATGGAGGAGTGGAAGAGGACTCCAGTGGCAACCTGTGAAACTCTGGTGAACTCCATGCCCAAGAGGGTTAAGGCAGTGCTGGAAAATAACGGTGGCCACACAAAATATTGACACTTTGGGCCTAATTTGGACATTTTCACTTAGTGGTGTACTCACTTTTGTGGCCAGCGGTTTAGACATTAATGGCTGTGTGTTGAGTTATTTTGAGGGGACAGCAAATTTACACTGTTATACAAGCTATACACTCACTACTTTACATTGTAGCAAAGTGTCATTTCTTCAGTGTTGTCACATGAAAAAATATAATAAAATATTTACAAAAAAGTGAGGGGTGTACTCACTTCTGTGAGATACTGTAAATACTTACAAAGCACTAAATGATTTAACTTCTCAGCACTTGAGTGAGCTCTTAAAGGTGCAGTAGGAGATCTGGGAAATGCTAATGTTAACCTGCTAGCATTGAAAGCATCGATCACACCCTACCTGAAAATCGCCGTCCAAAGCCACGCCTCCTCCAGAACACATGAACGCGCACACATACAGCTGCTCTTGGCAAAGCATCAAGAGACTGCATTGAACTACCTCATGTCTCAAAGCACTTAACATTAAAATAACAATGAACGTAAACAGCTTAGAGAGCTTGTATCTGACTGCTGCAGATTAATTTCGGTGTTGATACTGTTGACATGGAAACGCATAATTCCGAGTCTGAGCTAGAACATCACAGGTTGCCGTCTCTTAATTACGGTAGTTATGGCGTGAACGCAGCATAAGCTCCTTGTTTTGATTCAGTAGGAATTGTAAAAGCTGGCTGCTGTTTGTTTGCGGTGCTCCGTGACTGAGGTCTGTCTGTAATCTGTATAAACTGCATAGCATGAAACACGCTGATGACGAACAGGGTGCATGAGGGTATGTAAAAACATACGCTGACAGGCAGGTAGGACATTGTATTATTTCATTTGGACCGAATATAATAATTGGATGAACATTTTATGGTCCTACGCCTTCCTGTTTCTGTAGAGAATCACCTATTGCACCTTTAACGCATTGTAGTCCTTCGTGTCTATTGTGGCCTCAAAATTCTGGCCAGTTGACAATACCTAGAATATCAAAATCAACTGCAAGCGGTAGATGCTTTTCCTATTTAGTACCCAAACTCTGGAACAGTCTTCCTAGCCTTGTTCAGGAAGCAGACACACACAGTTTAAATCTAGACTAAAACACATCTTTTTAACCTGGCATACACGTAACACATTATCACATTTCTATAATTCAGATCTGTTAAAGGATTGTTAGGCTGCATAAATTATAGGTCAACCAGAACCGGAACCAGGAACACTTCCCATAACACCCAATGTACTTGTTACATCATAAGAAGAGTGGCATCTATGCTAATATTAGACTGTCTGTCTCATTCTTATTCTGAGGTTACCGTAGTCAGCCGGATCTGGGCCGGATCAGATCAGATGGTGGACCTGCACCTGGACCCCATGGGCGTAAATTTCATCTAACAGTTGGGGGGGACAAGAGCAATTTCTGAAGGGGACACAAATAATACAGCCCAATTTGTAGGCTACTTGTAAGGATATGTGTACACAGAGGAAAGCCTTACTACTGTTATTAGTGAAGCATGGAGACTAGGGACGTTTTCCCCTCTTTTCCACCTCACTTTTAAATCACTTATGACTGTCCGTGCGGCCGTGCGCATTTTACTTTCGCTTTCAAATTAGGCCGGCAATTGCTTGAATGGTGGGTTCATTATTATTCTTAATGAAAAACACAACAACAAAACAGTATGACAAACTCACTTATACTAAACATAGAACTTTTATTCAAATGATGTAATTGGTGTGTGGCTGAACACTGTGTACAACACCAATAACACCGACTCGCAGCAAGCCTAGAGGGGGGACTTAAAATGCATTTTTTTTGCCCTGTTTGCATTTGTATTGTTTTACTACTTATGCAATTATTTAAGTATATATCGTTATATTATTTATAATACACTGTGTGGTTTTTAATGATATTTTTAGGGGAGGACAACCCTCAGATGTGGTAGGTCCTGACCCCAACAACCTATGCTAGACACGAACACAACACAGCCCTGAATTAATCGCGTGTTCCGTCATATGCGCATTTTACGCACATGCAAACTCTTCAAAATGGCGCTGATCATTGACACGCTAAAATATATAGATTGAAATGAATATACATTTAAAGAGAATGAAAGATATAGAACGTACTGAATGTTACGTTGTTTATTGTGCCCAAGAGCATGATCTATTTAAGTCCACATGTCATTCAACAAGAAACTATGCTTCTAACCACAGCTAGAGATGTAGTTCCTCTTATGTCGTGATGCTCATTCAAACTATGGTTTTGGGAAAAGCCAAATTGTTGAACTATGTTGGTAACGATGGAACTTGTGACCATAGTTGGCTAACAATGGTTTTGGGAGACGCACTCCTGGACGATGACATCACAGTTTTCTATAGAACTGCTTTCTGGGTGAATTAACTAATTTAATAATTGATGATCTTTACAACTGAACTGAATCAACACTGAACTAACTTCAGCTGAACAATGACACTGCTTCACAGTGAACTCAGTTTGCATCATTAAATCATTTTCCTTTAAAGCTGCTTTGAAACAGTCTGTATTGTAATAAGCGCTACATAAATAAAGCTGACGTGACTTGACTTGTATATGAATTGCACAAAACAAGAACTTGCACATGCTCACAGACACTGTTGTTTTGACATCAGATGGCATGTAGACTCCATGTGATCTGTGGTATTAATGACACATGGAGATTCAGGATGAAGGGGGAGTGGCGAGTGTGTTTCTCGCAGATAAACTCATCATGTGTATCAGTGTGTGTGTATCAGTACGGGTCGTCCTTTTGCCCTGATGTTCTATAAGCTATGCTTCCTTGCCCAAAGCCCAATCCTAGTGACTAACAGAAACCGCACCACTGGTTTCAGACCAGAAATCAACAGTAAAGTCTGCAAACACCTGTGCAGTTTCTCAGAGGATGTGGTCTGGCTGAAAAGAGCTGACGGCTTCTTTGCTGTGGAACAATACAACATTTAAAAAAATTGATTCATGTAATATAGCCTGTATATATTATGTTCTCTCTCTCTCTAGCTATAAATTGCTTTTTTTAATTATAAATTATAGATCAAATACATTTTATTTAAAATAGATTGAGATTTTATTCTTTTGAGGAATACTCAATTGTATTAAATTAAATAAGTACTTTTTCTCTGGTGTATTTGACTTTTTTTTCTGGCTACTACTGACAGATGAGAAAATATGACTGTAAAACCAAATGCAAGAGATGCAGATTCGAGTCCTGTTGATTGTCATGTATTTCAGTTCTGTTGACTCTTCCATGTAATTTGATTCAGAAAGCTTTTATTAGAGATAATAGAGCCTGTTTAATATCCGACTCATTGACACAAAACACTGATTACATACATGTTTGCATTTATATACACTTGCAGTCAGAAATATTCAAACTACTAAAGAAAGTAAGGATTCAAAACCTTAAACATCTGCAGAGCTGGATTTTGCTTTAAATTAAGTCTTTATCAGTCGATATATATTATTATATCCCAAATATATAATGAGAAAGGTGTTGCTTTTATGTATCAGTAAATATTTTTTATTTGTTTATTGAGACTTATTTAATTCTATATACATCACCCTAATACCTTTATGGTTCAGGGTTGAATATTTCCAATTACAAGTGAATACGCATATTCTTTCGGTGAACACACTAAAAGAAACTGAAATGCAATAAAAAATCTGAATAAAAAAGTAGTGAAAAAACTGTCATATGTTGCATTTAAAACAAAACACAACCATTTACACAACAACCTTGGATCAGCCAATGGCGTGCCTCAGGGGTGGGGCTATCTGTTTTCCTGAAAGGAAAACTGTCTGAAAACAGTCATTCGCGCCAAACGATCAATAAATGTAGAAAAAACAGGACAGCCATGGTGCTTAAAATAACTCGAAATGAACATTTTGCTTTGGAGATTCTTTTCACTGCAACAGAACTATTTTTTTTTCTCAAGAAATCTTTATATATGGCCAACATACAGTATATGCCGATTACCGAAACCACAAGGGGGCAGTGTTTATAGGCGAACCTCTTCCCGTTGTTATCTTTGATTAACCTTCAATGCAGCATAAAGTAGCCAACTAATTAACATATGAACATGTTCATGCAAACACGAGACTTTAACAACTCACATGAGTTCAGTAATCACTTCTCTTTAGGCCTATATGCCTATTACATCATTCTCTTTTCTATGAACTGTTAAAATGAAAGCAGACACTCATATTGAGAATTATCCAGTTTCGTTTTATGCCACCTCAAATGTCCTGGGCAATCAGAAATTATTTTTACATGACTCATTCATCCGAAAGTGATTTATCAAATCTCCGTACTCGCTAGTAATGTGAACATTGCCAGTTATCTTACTTTATTAATGTGTTCCTATGAAATCTCCCAGCCTAAGCGCCAAAATAATATTAGAATATCAAACACGATTAGGCGAAAAAACATTAACTCGGCCATTTAGCCTATAGAAGCATAGCCTAAAACAACATTTCACCCTTTAATTCAGAACTCATGCTTTTCTTCGGAGTTTTTGATCTTTGATTTAATTCGAAATTCGAATAACGCCTGAATCCTCACATGTAATCTCAAATACTTTGAGGTAGGCTATTTTGATTCATATTTTATTAGTGAATTCAGGATGTTGGAAAGCTTGTTCTTCTGAATAAAAACATGATTTAATTTCCGCAGAAACTTTTAAAACAGATGTGCTGATAGTTTAAATTAATGAGTCAGGCCTATATAAACATACTTGCTATCACAATGAAAGCACTGTATAGACATTAAAATGCTGATAAGCTGAAAACAGCTCATTTTAGAATGTTTGCCCACTTTATCACTGATAGTATAATAATATATTTTTCTATGTATGCAGTATTCGAAATATTTAACTTTATCAAAATGTAACTTTGCTTTCCCTATGATTAATTTTAAAGCAGACACTATCAAAAGCAGTCTGTGGTCTGGCAGTGGCACCAACAAACCACCAGAAGGGGGCAACATATCACCTCAAGACTTTATGTGCTTTCTAGAGGTAGACGATAAAATAATAGAACTTTTGACAGTAATGAGTCTTAGAGAAATAGCAGTTATTCTACATAAAGGTGGTCCCGCATCATGCTGGCTGCATGTTGAGATCATTCACTTTAGCCTATCTCACACGCAGGTTCAGGCGGACGCAGGCTGACAGCGGTCAGGTCAGCTGTGTTGGTTTTTTCAAGGAAATAATGAATGAGTTTGTCGTTTTGAACAAAATGAAGAACAATATTTTTTTGTGGTCCAGTTTGTGGATGTCACAAGTTCAAGTTAGGGATAACATCTGATCCCCATGCATTGTGCCTGAGCATTACGGATTTCTCGTGTGACTTAGCCAGAGGAATTAGTATTAAGTGTAATTTATTGCTTTTATTTTCACATTCATTTAAGTTTCTGATATTTTTATAATAACATTCTATTTCTATTTTCACACACAGACAAACACACACACTACCATATATATAGCCTACTCTTATACTATATAGCTACTCTTAAGGTAAAACATGCAGACAAAAACATTGAGTGTTTCTAACATGTATCTCTCTTTCTCTCACACAGTATAAACAGGATGTTTATGCCAGTTTAAGGGCCGTAGACAAACCCAGAGCTGATGATCAGATAGCCCTCAGCGAGTTCCCAGAGTAAACCTCATCCTCCAATCTAGATTAACTTGGATTAAAACCTCTACTCTGTTTAGTTTAGACTGCCACAGGGCTGAAGCTCTTCCTGTAGCGGTAGGCGACGTGTTTTAGGATTGGATCCCAATTGCCTGTGCTTATTTCACTGAGCCTGGGTTTCTTTTCATAACAGCAACACACCGTCTGAGCTCTCACAAAAATAGGATTATCTGAAAGTAAACATGCAAAGTTATGTTCGCAGATATATGAATAACAACTCAAAACATGCTATTTACTTTTATGAGTATTAGACTCACCTTGCGAATGATTAAATGGACAACAAAAAAAATACATATAGGCTACTTAAAGAGACTAGAATATCCCTGCTGAAAAAAAACAGCCTAAGCTGGTTGACTGGTTTTAGCTGGTCTTCAAGCCTGGTCATACACGGTTTAGTGGGCTGGTTTTAGAGCTGGCAGGCTGGGAGATGAGCTGACAAACCAGCTAAAAACAAGCTGAACACCAGTTTGGCCAGGAGACCAGCTTAAACCAGCTAAGGCCAGCCAACCCGCATAGTCTGGTTTTAGCTGGGTTTTTTTTCAGCAGGGATCTTGAAGGTGGACCAATTAGAAACCACCTTGCGATGCAAAATGCTAGTAATAACCACCCTAGCATTGTAGCATGGAGTTTTATGAAGACTATATATCTCATTTTGCTACAATTTGATACAAAAATGTGACAGTAATAATAAAACGCCTCCTAAATTGTAAATTAGCATGGCATTTATTGCAGTTTTTTAAATAGTTTTCTCTCAGTTCATTGTAGACTAGCTGGAGGCAGTTTTAGTAAAACCAGAGGTGGTAATTCAGAGGAGAGTTTCCTGTAAGCAGCAATTAAAGTTGACAACTTTACCCAGGGCAGCTTCTCTGTTTACCTTTACAAATATCCTTCTATTTCCTCACATTCCGTTTTTATTTTCAGTGTAGTTAATTTAAATAGCTTTGCCTTTGGTGTATCACAGAGTTCAATAAAAAAAAAAAAAAGATTAAGAGGCAAAAAAATAAGTAGGTATGTCGTCAGCTAGCTGTATGTAGCGCTAATTCAACTTCTTGATGTGACACAAGAGATTCAGTGTTGCAGGATGTTAAGTGTTATTTTTCCAAACGTACACAGCAAGTTGAGTGTAATTTGGGCCGCGAGTGGTGTCATTAAATCGGCCAGACACACAGCGCATTCACGCTCTGACTCAGGTACACACAAGTGCCTTAGATATCCAACACAATTCCTCTCTTGTGTAGGAATTCAACTCAAACGGTTAGCACTAGCTTGCTATACAACATTGTTGATTTACTCGAAGTGTTGTGGAATCATTCAACGGCCATTTCCAAAGGTCTTATATGAAAAAGCAACATCTTGAAAAGCATTTGCTGACAGATATTGAGTGTCAAGCAAAATATTTAGTGCCTAGCACTTTCCAATGTAAATATAGTCTTAGACACCAACTAGCATTTGAACATATTTCTTTTTCATTTGCATAAACATGTATTATAGCTTAATATATTTCATTTGCTACCCTAAACAAAACATGAAAAGTCATCTCAGGACAAATTGTGAGCCATCAAAAACTATTAATGTTTTGTCACTTTTTCCGAATGAAGAAAAAGGCTTAGCCTTTAACACTATTCGTGACTGTCAGCCTCCTCAGAGGGTTCTGTTTTAATCTTTTGGTTCCAGTCCATAGAAAACAATTCTTCAGAGCTGATGTGGAATGGATGCCGTGAGAATCAACAACCCTTTTGCGAGGCCATGATTTGATATGAGGCACTTTATTACTGATAAAACTCCTTCCCAGGAGGCACCTCAACATGAACCATTTATGGGCGTGTTGACCCACGGCTAAAAATACTTCGGAAAACTGGTGCTGAACACCACAGATCCTTTCTAGGATTTAATAGAGACTGAAGAGGATATGACTAAATGCCTGTTTACACCAAGAACAATAACAACAATAACGATAATGATAAAGATAACAAAATTAGAGTCCACACCAAGTCGGGTGGATTCTGATTGGCTGTCAGTGTTTTTATTGCTCATCACCTGGAAAAAAACATTCTGAAAGTGATCCCAACAATATCCTTCCTTTGTGTTGTTATCATTATATTTGTGGTGTACTTTGCTATTCTTTATAGTTATAGGTATCGCTATAGTTATCATCCTTGCTTGGTATAAACAGACCTTAACTCACTCAAATCTTGAAAATTTAGTTATGTTTAAAAGTTTGTATGGTGAATTTTGATTTATATTGAAACTAATTAATTTTTCTATTTTGATCAACATTCTTACACAAATTTCTAACAGTTTGACCCAGGCAGGGCACAACAAAGTGACAAAACACTGAACATTTTTGTCCTAACCAGCCGTGACAGGACATTTTGTTGAACGCTTGCTTTCCATTTCTGTTGCTGACTTGGTAGCCCCGCCCCCTGCGGAATCTCATTGGTCCAAAATCTTGCTCCTCGTAATTGTATTTTAAACATCACATTCTGATTATGAAGCAACATTCCAGAGCAAGGCTAGAGGGGGCGTTCACAGAACAAGTTTTTCCATTCTACTTTCTTACTTTTCATTGTTTTTCTATCTAAATGTGCTAGACGGATGTCTTTGACCATTGTGTCACATGGACCTTGCGTCTTTCCTTCTACTGCCCTGCGTCTCGAGTTTTAACCACAAAAACGCATTCTGTGTGAATGGCCCCTAACACAGCTAAAGTTAGTATTGGAAATGGAAATGTATACAGTGTGAACTGCTAACTCTGGATAAATATTAAAAATGTGTCATACAACAACATAACCCAGAATTACATTAAAAATACCCTGGGTTAACAATTTTTTTCTGACTTAGCTAATGACTAACTAGACTCTTCTTAATTTAAACAGACACTGTTATTCATCCAGTCTTTCAGTTTGGAGGAGGCAGAGGAAAGGATGAGCTCATTAGAGAGATAATTAAATTCTTTCTTGGTGTCTTTCCTTCCCCACGCCCAGCTTCATGCTAAGTTTATTTTCACACCAGATTCTCGTAAGGAACCCTCCCAGCACCACATGACCTTCCAGCATCTTCAACCTCCACACCTTCACCTCACTGCAAGTCACTCTAAGCACCCATTCAAGCGCGCCGTAGCGTTAGCCATATGCTACGTCCGCCTGCAGACCCCCCACAAAAGGTAGCTTTGTTAGAGCCCAGTTTTAAACAACACGCTCAGTCTCAGAGGTGTATAAACACAGGTGGTGAAGTTGCTAATGCAGGGTGGTAGGGAGAAAATGTGCCAGACAGATGCGCTTTAAACATCTCAGTGATCCAAAATGAGTTTTTTTTTTTTTTTTTCCAAGTCTGTTGTCCTGGTTGTGTGTAGGCTGATTCAAGACCAGCGGGGAACAGCTCCATGCCCGTCTTTGTTATCTTAATGCAGCTTGAAATGTAACAGATCATAACCTAAGAGGAATTTCATGGTTAGTAAAATGCAATTGTTTATATCTGTGATGGACAAACCCTGAGCACATTTTAAGTACATCCACAGCCCTATCAATAACACTCAATATGAGTGTTCTGTGAATGTAGACCAAAGCTATTGTATTTCAGCTGGTCTTGTGATCTTAACATGGTGATCTCAACATAAGTTTTTTCAAAAATATTTAAGCACATTATAGCAGTACTAATGGTGGAAGAATCTTATAACCTGGCTATCTGTGGCATTTCAGGAATAAATTTACATTTGTTTAAGGGAAATATCAAGGATGGAAAATTATCATCACTACAAAAATATCTCATGTCCATGTTTATGAAGCTAAAGCGCACTGAACTGCAGTAACACTGGGTGAAAAAGAACCCTTATTTGGGTAATAAGGATTTACTATCTGGCGGCGTTCTCTAGTGACAGGATTTTAAAGTTTTTGAGGGTAATACGGCGTGAAATGTTGTTTTTAGCACTTTAGTTAGTGGGGCACACTCATGGAGCCATGGAGCTTTGGGAAGGTTGGTTCAATAGTTAGTCAGTCTTGTTCCTCATTGGATGCGGTGAGAAGGTCAGCAGGGCACGTGCTACCTCTGCAGATCTCTATCTCTGCTCTTTATGTCGTCACTCCCTCTATTCATCCTCTTTTATGTCTGTATAGTGGAATAGTGGCACTGAATTCTTCTGCTGAACAGAAATAATAATGAGAAAATAGGTTTCAAATAATCATACAATACATTTAAGAAGGTTCAGCGTTTTTGAAGATACTTCTCAATTTCTCACTCTGTTGAGACTGAACTCATGTAAACCAAACCTTTCGAGTCTTTTGTGGCTCTCACAAAATTAACTAACTAGACTTTTTAAACAAAATATTCAATATAATATGTCCTGTAGTTCAACTGGTAGAGTATAGTGCTAGCAATGCCATAGTCATGGGTGTGATTCCCAGAGAACACACACACTTTTTTTTAGTTTTATTGAAATGCTTAACGTTTCACATTGTAAAACTTCAAACTTCAATTTTTATTGAAAAAATTTTTCTTAATGCTTAACGTTTCACATGGCAAAACTTCAAAATTACTATTAATGAAATCATGGAACTTGGAACTGATATGCCTTGCTGCTGAGTGGTTTGCATCTGTAACTCCATTTAGCTTTGTTTTGAATCTCTATTTACTATCATTCCTTGTTGTTTATTTTGCTAAATATAACTTGCTCATCACCATATATCTGATATTGTCTAATATTGCCTATCACATTAATCTGACATCGCTAGCTTTTAATCTAAATTGCTATCACTAGCACAACATTTTAGCATTTTACTAGCCTGTTAACTTGTCATCCGTGCTTACCGTATTTTTTCACTTTGTTGTGCCTTGTCTGGGTCGAACTTTTAGAAATTTGTGTAAGAATGTTGATCAAAATAGAAAAATTAATTAGTTTCAATATAAATCAAAATTCACCATACAAACTTTTAAACATAACTAAATTTTCAAGTTATTGTAAATGATATGATCACAGATTATAACCTAGATGTGCTGTGTTTGACAGAAACCTGGCTAAAACATGGAAAGAAAGAAATATTGCATACAGAAAAACCTTAAACTGCTAGATCTGCTTATTTTTCAACTCTCTTAGAAGAAAAACACAACCCTAGATAATTACTTGATACAGTGGCTAAATTAATGAGAAATAAAGCTTTAACTTCTGACATTTCCAAACAGCACAGCAGTAATGACTTTATGAACTTTTTCACTTGCAAGATTGATAATATTAGAGAGAAAATTATAACCATGCAACCATTTACTACAGTATCGCATTAGACATTGTATTGTCCCTGAGGAAAAATTCCATTCATTCGTTGCTATAGGAGAGGAAGAATTGTCCATAGTACTGAGACTGCTCTCATTAGAGTTACAAATGATTTGCTCTTATCATCCGATCATGGTTGTATCTCTCTGTTAGTGTTACTGGATCTTAGTGCTGCATTTGACATTATCGACCACAACATTCTTTTGAATAGACTCGAAAATTATGTTGGCATTAGTGGAATTGCATTGGCATGGTTCAAATCATACTTATCTGACCATGGCATTTACGCTAATATTAGTCTTTCTGTTTATCCCGAGGTTCACCGTAGTCAACCGGATCCGGGCCGTATCCAGGTGAGACCAAGGACCTGCACCTTGACACGACCACAACGCAGCCCTGAAGTATCAGCAGAGATTGAGTCAACTAGATCATCCCCTGTGAAGGCCTCATCGACACGACAGCCACGACACAGTTCCTCAACAACCGTCCATACCGGCGTGATGAATACGATCCTCAATTGGATGGAACTGAAATAAATACTTTTAATGTTGCGATCCTATTGGACTTATGATAGCAACCTGAATTGTAACAAAGCACTGTTGGCCAGAGGAGAACTGGCACCCCGACTAAGCCTGGTTTCTCCCAAGGTTTTTTTCTCCATTTTAACACCAATTTGCCACTTGTCTGCCACCTGATGTCACCTGATGGAGTTTGGGTTCCTTGCCGCTGTCGCCTCTGGCTTGCTTAGTTGGGGACACTTGACTTGACATTTGATATTCAACAGTGCTTTTGATCTGCCTGCATTGACACTATTCTTTAAGAGATGCTGTGCAGCCAAACAATGTACCAGTTATCAATGTAAAGCTGCTTTGACACAATCTACATTGTAAAAAGCGCTATATAAATAAAGGTGACTTGACTTGACTTGACTTGACCATTATCAGTTTGTAGCAGTAAACAATGAGATGTCATATACCGATCACAAGTTCAGTATGGAGTACCACAAAGATCAGTACTAGGACCGTTGCTTTTCACTCTGTACATGCTACCCTTGGGAGATATCATTAGAAAGCATTAGTTTTCACTGTTAGTTTTAGTTACGCTGATGATACTCAGCTCTATATTTCTTAGCGCCCTGACGAAACTCTCATAATTTTCAAAGTAACTCCATCAAAATTTCACATATTCACATAAATGCATCCAGAATCCTGTGCAAGCTTCAGTTGTCGAGTTTCCAGCACATGCACATCAAGTAGAGGGGAGTTGAATAATAACATATCTTAGAATGTCTCCTTCACTTAAAATAGTTTTGACAACTCACAGACTGCTGAATATGAGGATGTGTTGAAGTGTTAAGAAGAATGAGGACTGGATGATGACTGGACCTAAGATGATTTCAGGCTGTTTGCAGACATACTGTTCCAGATGTTTCAGAAGAGAAATTGATTCTGGGTAGACACAAAATAAGACACATTCAGAATCACTCCAGCCTTGACACCCTTGAGGGAGTCTCATTTTGACCTTGTCTCACACTTTTGCTAAACATAGAATAACTTTTGTTTGGACATATGGCACCAAAATGCATATTTCTTGAATTCCAGAGAAGACAAATGCTTTGGTCCAACCCGTGGGGACACAGATGGTTTGATTTGATAGACAACCTTTCTACACTTGACATCTAACATGAAATGGACACATCTAAAAGGCAAATGTCTCCAGCCCCACCCTCAAACGTTTGGATTAGAAAAGCATTCCCAGCCTTGCTGTTATCCTGAAAGTGCAGAGTAGATTCAAAGTGCTAGAGTTGTTTACATGATGGCCATCCAAGTTTTTCACAACTTATTTTCAACAGCAAAGAGCAGAAGTTTATTTAGTACTTAAAAAAAAAAGTAATTGCAAGCCAAATAAATTCACATTGTTAAAAAGTTCCTCATGTAAATGAGGTATAAAAAAAGGTTTGTAGCTTTGTTATTTAGAGTTATATAGTGATATATTTTTTAATGTTTTTGAAAGAAGTATCGGTAACACTTTACTTGAAGGGGTGTGCATAAGATTGTCATGACACCTTCATAATCATGACATGACATGTCATGAATATGAAGGAGGTTTTATGCATGTTTATGACAACTGTCATTAAGTGTCATTCGCTCAATTATGTCATTTTTAATGCAAAGTTCGAGATGTCTTTGTTACGACAACTTGACATAAACCAATACATCATAACCTGTCAGTGTCTTTGTCAACTTGACATTACCAAGACAACATCACCTGTCATAAACATGACATAGCAGATTAATTATCAAACTTAAGAAACTACTTTGCTTTATGGGTTAACATTACATTACATTATTTTGGTAACACTTCAGTATAGGGAACACATATATAAACTATTAACTAGGACTTTTCCCTCAATAAACTCCTAATTTACTGCTTATAAATATAGTTAATTGTTAAGTTTAGGTATTTGGTAGGATTAAGAATCTAGAATAAGGTCATGCAGAATAAGGCATTAATATGTGCTTAATAAGTACTAATAAATAGCCAATATTCTAGTAATATGCATGCTAATAGTAATAAGCAATTAGTTAAAAAAAACCCTCAAATAAAGTGTTACCATTATTTTATAACAGTGTCATCTTTTTTAAGAAATTTGAAATTGTCCCTTATCTGACCTTCTGTTGGAGGAAACTTTATAAAAAAAAAAAAAAATAATAAAAAAAAAACATGAAATGAAAAATATTCATGACGCTGTTATAAAATTATTTGACAGAGTATTAACACTTAATGACATTTTAATGACAAGTTCAATTTGTACCACTGAAAAAAAGTGGTCAGAAAAATATTCATGACACTATTGTAATGGCCTCATGACAGCCAATGTCAAAACCAACCACATGACAGTTTAATGTAATGTTAACCCACAAAGCTAAATAATGTCAAGTTGTCATGACAAAGACACTGACAGGTTATGATGTATTGGTTCATGTCAAGTTGTCATAACAAAGACATCTCAAACAATGTCATCTTTGCATTAAAAATGACATAATTGAGCGAATGACATTTAATGACAGTTGTCATAAACATGCATAAAACCTCCTTCATATTCATGACATGTGTCACGTCAGTCTTATGCACACCCCTTCAAGTAAAGTGTTACCGAAGTATCTTATGCTCACCTTAAGCATAATTCACAATGTTGTTGTTTTTATTATTTTTTTAAACAAATAAATGCAGCCTCGGTGAGCTTAAGAGACTTCTTTCAAAAATAAAACCTTAATGATTCCAAACTTTTGACCGGTAGTGTATATATAATTCATTTTATAATACACAAAGCAAAATTCCCATGGACTTTCATTGTATAGAAAGGAGCAGACTTGACATCTTGCATTATGAGAAATTAAAAACTACCCAACCCCACATAAAATAATACCTATCACAAAAACAAATCATTTTGAATTCAATACACGTATTTAAAAAAAAAAAAAAAAAAAAAAAAAAAAAAGGTGATAGGTTTGTGGCACTCAAATATTTTACCTACAATAATAAATGTAAGTTAATTATCAATGGTTAAATATTTCTTGGAAGCATTGAAAATTCATTTGAATCTGAGGGACATGCATCTTTCAGCAGTCTACAAATAGTCTTTGTTTTTCTCACCACAAATAGAGTACCTCAGGGATGACATGTTTTTGTAGGCAAAACCCGGAAGTGAGTTAGCATTTTAGAACTTCCGGTTCCATTGCCCTAAAGTCTATGGGTTTTTTGAATGGGTTTTTGCTAAATCGCCTGAAATAAGGTCTGTGGTTAACAAAACCTCTAAATATTTTCACGTTTTGATCTATGACATAAAACAGACCAGTTATAACCCGCTTGTGATTTTTTAAACCTTTATTGTGTCTTAAAAACGGCGGTGGCTAACAAGTTGCTAAAAGGGACTGCTTCCTTTGGCGGGGACTTTAGACGTCATCATGACAAACAGGACATTTGGACAGCATTTCTCATGAAAAAGTTGATAAGTATTCACACACAACACAGATCATAATCAGCGAGCATGTTTTTAAATTAAGTTGTTTTCTAAATAAAGTTTGAGGAAGCTTGGTGGTGGTGACGCCGATCCGCGACCATGGTGTGCTGTAGTCCGTTTATAGCCTACTGTTAGCTTTTTATATCTGACATTATTTAGGCTTCAAAATGTATAAATATTGTGTTAACTTGTAAAGATTATCTTGATAGACAAAACGTGTAAGTGTCATAACCCTTTGTTAAACACAGAGCTTATTTTTTGCGATTTTCCAAAAGTCTATGGGAAAAATGCATAGGCTTTCGATCGAGGGAACCCGTGCACCGCTAACTTCCGGGTTGGCCTACAAAAACATGTCATCCCTGAGGTACTCTATTAATCCCGATTTTAAAATGTAGAGAAAAAAGCAGTTTAACTACAGGCCAAAATAGACCTGTGGGAGGTACAACAAATGGCAAAAGTATTCTTAGAGAGCAACATCTAGACTGTAAATGCCCCAAATGCCAATTGATAAGAAACAAATGGAAAAGCCAAGATAAGATACTCGTATCAGCAGATATCTGTCTGAGAGGGCTGTGATTGGTATACAAACGGGACTTTTAGAAGACGTTGTAAGGATCATGAGAACGTGGATGTGAGAACAGGCCCTTATGTTCTGATGTGGCGTGGATATGCCACTAATGGAAAAGGAAGCTTTTATTGATGGGAACTAGTAAAATGTGGTAAGTTACTGTATAAGCAAAAGCCAGATGTTTGGTGTCTGAGTGCAAGGGGAGGGAGGCGTATGGGTATGGGCTCGGGGCAGTTAGGATGGAGGCATGGGCCGGGGCAGAAAGGTGAAGGCCCGAGAGATTTTCCATTTTCCTACACTCATAAACACATACCCCTTGAGTTCCCACTGAACTTTACATTCCAAACCAGCCAACTCACCATTAAGTTCAGTGTCAGGAAGCCTTGACTCACAGCAGTACCCAAGCATACCAAACACCAGCAAAATAAATCTAGCACGTTGCTATTAAAAACATACCTCGAAAATGACTGGCTGATTGCTTGGAAAAGAAATCGCAAGGGGCTTTGCGTCTACGGCATCTCCTTTCCCCAAAGTCCAAGGTAAACAAAATGTGGAAGTAGGACACAACGACCATAACAAAGTCTTCTGGGTGTTTTTGATAGAATTAATGGCATCTACACTTATAGGCTATGTCCACATTAATCTGGATAAGTTGAAAATGCATCATTTTTCTCTTTGTTTTGGTCTTCCGTCCACTCTTAGATGGGATTTTTGTCCAATGAAAGCAGCTTTTTGAAGATGCGCTGAGTTTGTTTTTGGGACTGAATGCGCTGAATACTGTTTTTGGGACTGTGAATATGGAGGTATTCAAAACCTATTACACTTTTAGTCATGTGACACATATTATACTCATAGATATCTATGGTGGTACTGGCATTGTTGTGCTTGCTATTCATATTTAGTCTAGTTAGATAAATGTTACTTTGTATAATCTACTTCTCACCAGTGTTGGGGGTAATGTATTACAAGTAACGCATGTTACGTAATCAGATTACTTTTTTCAAGTAAATGCTAAGTAATGCATTACTTTGAAATTTACAACAAAATATCTGAGTTACTTTTCCAAATAAGTAATGCAAGTTACTTTGTTCTCCCATTTATTGCTGGATGCACCATTAAGTGGTGGGATATTTTGCTAAGAAAACAATTGTGCCAGAAGAATGATGTGAAAACGTTATTATACATGGTTTCTCTGAATCATCTCAGTTTTACGCTGGTGCAGTAAGATTGAAGTGTTTTCAGACATTTCAGTGTGGACGAGCTTTTGGAAAACACTTAAAACGCTAGTGTGGATGGAGAGTGTTTCGAAACTGACATTTTCAAATATTTTCGGATTAATGTGGATGCAGCCTTAAAAATAAAGGTTCTTTATTGGCATCTACGGTTCCATGAAGAACCTTTAACATCTATGGAACCTTTCCAATACACAAAAGGTTCTTTATAGCTAAAAAGGTTCTTTCGATTTTTAAAACGTTGCTTTAAATATTAAGAAAAAATGGTTATTTTAAGAACAGTTCACTGAAAGATTCTTTGGGGAACCAAAAAAAGGTTCTTCTATGGCAATACATTTTTGAAACCTTTATTTTTAAGAGTGTAACTTCATATATCCACCACATTTCCTTCACTAAACTTGAGATCTTCCATGTGATTGGACTGAGTAAAGCGGGGGAGATCAGAACGACGAGAACGTGATAGTGGTCCATGCAGCACCCCCCTCCCCAAACATTCCTTTGCCCATGCACCATCCCCAAGCTGAAGCACTAGATTGGACACTGTCCTCTGGGAATACTATGAGAATGTGAAGTCTGGTTTGTGCAGAGCAAGGGAAAAACACTTAAGTTCTAGAAGAAGCTTTTGATGATTTTATATTTATTAATCATTGTGGAGAATGTATGGCTATTTAGAGCCAAGGTCTAATTTTAGGCCAACTGTATCACATATGAAACCAGACAGAACTTTTTTTCTTTCTTTCTTGTTTTGTATGTGTGTCTTGAGTGGATCGAGGCTCTGGGAGAGTGATGACCTGTCACCCCAAAGGGGAGGGAAAAAAAATTCTTTTCCCATTTTACCATGAAAAACAATGTTTGATCAAAGAATGGATATGAGATGTTTTAAGTGGAAATGTTGTGGGCTTTGGCTTGTCATTAGGGGAAATATCAAATGAGGCGGGTCAGATGAGTGTTCAGCATAGAGAAAAAACTCAAGTACTTTAGCTTATTTTGGATGCTCTATTAAAGGAATAGTTCACAGAGAAATGTCATCATTTATTCACCTTTGTGATGACTTTCTGAACTTGGCATTTTTCTTCTGGGTGTGGAACACAAAAAGTGTACACACATACAATTAAAATTAATGTGCACTAAAGTTGGTTTCAAGCTTCAAAAAGGACACAAAATCATCATAAAGTATCATAAAAGTACTGATCATTGAATAGTGAGAATGAATCATTTGGACCGGTTATGTGAACTGGATCAAACGATTCTTTGAAAAGGTCTGACTCCAAAGAATGATTCGTTCACAAATCGGGCAGTGTTGCTAAGAATGACTTGAGAAGACTTGGAATGTAGATCACAGACTCGAATGGAGTCTACTTTTATGATACTCGAGTCCCCATTATTTGATATTACATAAAAAATGTCCAGCAAAATTCAGAAAGAAAATCATATCATGATGTGAAGTAAATGACTACTAAATTAAATGTTATAGTCATATTTTTTTTCTTTCTTTTTTTATAGGCCTACATTTAACAAAGGTTTTGTCCTTAACTTATTTCAACTTCATTTCATTGACTAAATCATAAAATAATCTACTGCGTGTACATTTCAATGAGTAACCAAACCTGGTAATTGAACTTGCGTGTAAAACACTCTTGTACGCTTAAGTCAGGTGCCAGAGGTCATCATTATGATGACTTGTGCGGGGTTAGGTCATTCTGCGTGACTTAACCCAGTAATTTCCCTCAGTGTAATGACAGACGTGGAAATAAAAACACAAACATAAGAGGATGCTCGCACACGTGCACGTTTCATCATCAGTGTCTGATATTAGCGCGCGCCCTTTCCAAACAAACTCAAATCCAGAACTAAACACACAGGACGGAGCTGCCTGGAAAAAAACTAAGTGTTGTTGAGTTCCCGCCCAGAATGAGAGGGAATGTTGAGGAAAGGCGCGTTTAGAGTTTAGGATCAGAACTTGCAGGTGAATCCTTTTCCGTTAATAATCTGTCAGCACTTCTATTTGGGTCCAAAAACCTGGATATAGTTAAAATACAGATGTAAAGCGTTACGAATTGGGTAAAGCGGATAAATTGCTTCAAGGATAAATAATTCCACACGTCTGATCGTTGAGCCTACATGTTGTAAGTCTTTCATCTCCATAAGATTGTATTATTTATTAACCATACGCAAGATGTGGCGCATCTCTCAGATAAATAACCGGTAAGTCTGTTTCATCACTTCAAAAAGTTATAGGCTAGTCTTATAAAGAAAAGCTGTCTTATTTGGCATAATTTTAATGTACACATTTACACAGAACGTTATTGATTTCTTATTTCTTTTATCAAATCACTGTAAACTCATAATAAATTCGAATAACAAGCTTTTTGTTTACTTTTTTTTTTATGAAGACATTGACTAATACCCAATCACCGAAAGATTATAAACTAACTATGCCATCTTGAAAAGTATTGCTAACATGTAGCCTATATTTTCGTACAATAGCGTGCTTTAATTCAGGCTAAGTGTTGCAGTCCTTTAAAGAATAGCTGTATGATGACAAAATATAAACAACAAACGACCACACCAATGTTATACAAATATAGCCGACTGTTATCATTACACTTTAAGTGGAAGTCATAACACTTCATGGTGATATGTCGGATAAAATAAACTTTTTTATGTGTCTACATGCCTGATGTTAACTTAAAATTAATTCTGTGGCGACAAAGTTTAAATCAAAGTTCAAGTAAACAAGTACACATATAATAGTCACTGATAATATAATACAGCCTAATATAATATAAATAGATAGATAATGTATTATTAATTTAAAAATGACCTCATGCATTAGCATGAAAAGCTCTTTAAACCACATAACATGTATCCTTCATATTCATACGTAACTCTTTGTGTGATAAACATAGGCAAACCACCATATCTTTCTTTAAAAAAAAAAAAAAAAAAAAAAAAAAAAATCTTAAATTATCCTAAGCTGGTTTGTTGGTTTCCTAAACTGGTCTGACGAATTGTTTAAGAAGAATTTGGTCATGCTTAAACAACCTAAAACTAACTAACTAGCTAGCTAGCTAAAACTAGCAAACCATCTTAGGCTTGTTTAAATAGTTTTCTACAGGCATATTAAACCACATTTCCAGTTTCCACATCTTACTGTTGTCAAGTCAGATAACGTTTGCTTTGCCCTGTTTTTGTAATTAGGTCCTACAAGAATCATGTGTGAAGTGGTGGATCCCTTTAACAACTTTCTCACTGGAAGCTGCTCATAAACGCCATCTGCTGTTCAAAAGAGTGGAGAGTGTGTGGAAAATGGATGGCGAGTTTGTACCTGGAATGAATGAAATTATAGTTAGATACTACAACCACTCGGGCAAGTGGGGAAGACCAAAAAGCACTGGTACATGCAAGACAGTCTTCCTGATTTGCATCTGTACTCTGATTGTGTTGGAGAACATCACTGTACTACTGGCACTATGGCGCAACAAGCGATTCCACAGCCGCATGTACTTTCTTATCGGCAATCTGGCACTTTCGGACTTATTAGCTGGAGTGGCGTACGTGGTCAATATCTTCACCTCTGGCCGCAATACTTATTTCCTCAGTCCTGGCCAGTGGCTGCTGCGAGAGGGGAGCATGTTTGTGGCACTTAGCGCTTCGACCTTCAGCTTGCTCGCTATTGGGATCGAGCGCCACATGACGATGGTTCGCCTGCGGCCATGTGAGACTGCAGGAAGGGGGAGGTTAATAGCTCTCCTGGGAGCCTGCTGGGCTGTTTCGGTCCTGCTGAGCGCTTTGCCCAGCTTTGGGTGGAACTGTTTGGACCGAGTCCACACCTGCTCCACTGTCCTACCACTGTACGACAAAAGCTACATAGCCTTCTGCATCAGCGTCTTCACGGCCCTGCTAGCGGCAATCGTGGTGCTGTACGTGCGCATCTACCAGCTTGTGACGTCCAGCGGGCGTAGAGTGAGTTCCCGGCCATCGGATCGCTCACTCGCACTTTTACGCACAGTAGTGATAGTACTAGGGGTTTTTGTGGCCTGTTGGGCTCCTCTTTTTCTACTACTGCTGCTGGATGTGGGATGCAGTCCAGAGCGGTGCCCGGTTCTGTATCAGGTGGACTGGTTCATCGCTCTGGCAGTGCTCAACTCAGCCCTCAACCCTCTCATCTACACGTTTTCAAGCCGTGAGATGCGGGCCGCTTTCTTTCGTGTGCTGTGCTGCTGCTGTTGTGAAACGCCACTGGACTCCATGCCTACGGTGGCAGGGGGGGCGCTCCCAGGAATAGTTATTCCAACTGCGGAGAACAGTAAATCAAGCATGGCCAGGGCAGGTAGCGTTGCAGCCAAGTCCTCCCTGATGCAAAGTAAAGTTCCTACCCCGTCAAACTCCCACCATCAGCATGGGGACACGTCGCCACCAGCTGTCACGCACCCCTCTGGGCCAGGTGACTTACTGTCTGCGGTGCTGGTTAAAGCTGGGGCGCTTCCCTCTTTGGGAAAGTTTTGAAAAAGATACTACGGGAGTCAGCACAAAAGAGCGGGAATTTGTTATTTCCCAAGATGTTTGGCTACTGTTCCTGTGTAATTATGTAGCGTTCTTCAGCTCTCTGAGGATTACAAAACCTGGATTTGCTTTCATACAAAAGACAATGAAATTTAAAAAAGGTACAACGGACTCAATCACAGCACGATTGAACAAATGCTGACCAAAGGATACACTAACTGAATTTACTTCTACATGTATTAATATTTATGAAACTGAGCATGTGCTATGAGCACATAACATAGAGCCACTACAGAATGTAATCACTCGAAAAGCTTAGGTGTGCAATCTTTTCTATCAAAATAACCCAATTTGTAAAATGGTATATTAGCTTTTCATGAAGGAAAATGCCTTAACAGTATTATACTTATTATTATAGTACTCCGTATATAAGACTGACCTTTAACATATTCTCACAGTTCATTACTAGACAAAAACATTTTGAATAGTTTGCTATTCTTATTTATTACACAAGCTATCTGTAATACTCATTACACATAAATTGAGTGTTTAAAAGAAGTAAAGATGTTTACGGTTAATATTCTGTGGATCGGTTTAGATGGCAGGATGTAAGATGAGGTGGTTTCGTTGTGAATGTCTTGAAATTGTTTATATTTTTTTGCTCAATAGTACTTGTTAACTTACATAAAACTATCAAAAAAAAAAAAAAAAAATGCAAGTGTTATTATGTGTTATTAGTGTGAAACAACTCAATCTAATGTTGAGATTGCCTTGTAAACATTATCTATAACCACTAGAGGGAGCTGTAGCATCACGTTGAAATATACTGCGCCACAGAGCAAATGAGAAGGCAACAGACACACATTTTGTCTATGAATACAGTCAAGCACTATAATTTACAGTCGCTTGGTAGATGCATCATGGTAGGCTCTTTATAAATGGCTCTGCCTGTAAAAATCATGATCAATGGCACCAATCTTTGAGCCATACAGCAGTAAATTCTAACTATAGCAGTGATAATCTTAGAGCATTATAGACAACTTGCTTTAAGGTATATTGCTGCTTCATGCCATTTAGTCGACAGCACTTGTGGCATATGTTGAATAGCAAAAAAAGAAGGAATTTCGACTTAATTTTGAGCCAAAACCTGGGTTACAATGAGACACTCACAATGGAAGTGAAGAGGGCCAATCTGTAAACATTCAATAATACTGCCACAAGACAAACAATATGCATGTTAAGATTTTAGTGTGAAATAATCGCTTACTTATTCAGTGTGGTTATCAATTTTGACAACTTTGTTGCCATGACAGTAAAATAAACATATGACAAACTTTGCAGCTCTAAAAATAAATATTTAACATAAGAATTAATGTAAGTGCTTTTATAAAATTATAAGCTTTACATTTCTGCATTAAATCCCTCCAAAGATTGGTCCCATTCACTTATTTGTAATTGCTTCCCTGTAGATTTTTGCTGTTTTAACAAAACCCAAGTGATTCATTGAAAATACTTGTTTTCTGGTAATCAAAATGATGCCACAAATGCTGTTGATTGAGCTCAATTTGTATTGAACCAGGAATATTCCTTTAATTCTACCAGTTACTACCAAAAAGAGGTTCAATATGACTTGTTCATACTGAGAACATTGCGAGAACAAATGACATTTTGTTGAAGAATGTTTTTTATAGCATTTGACAAGTGTGACATTTCAAGTAATTTACCACCCTAAGCGGTAGACATTCTCTCTCTCCATCACCATGATCTTTGCAGTCAGGTTGAGGGGGAAAAAATAGAATGTTAAACAAATCGAACTCATTTACAAGAGCCAAAGCATTTTCCTAGGTAAAATCATGTCTGTTGGCATCCCATAGCTGAAAACTACTGTACAAGACATTCAGTATCACAGAATCCTTTCGTCAAGAGATTTCACACCAAACGATTGAAGTGCCATGAAGAATCAACACCAACAAACAGTGATGGCTGAGTGTGATTCTATAATGTGTAACCTTGAGCAAAAACAAACATCATCCCACATCACACAACAATAAGCCTTGTACAAAGTCCTTGAAATAAACATGCCACACATAGAGGACATTAATCCTTTAAAGTGAGGCATTACACACTTGCCACACACAATGTGCCTCTGTACCTCATGTAATGAATGGCTCTTTGCCACAATGGATCAAAGCGCAGACCACTGAGCTATTGTGGATGGCCACTATTGAGAATATTCATTTGTCTGTGTGCTTGTCAGAGCTGAGGGTAGTATCTGTGGCTGAATACATCAGACTGGCACATTGCTTGGCCCAGCACTCAATGTGAACAATGCCTCCATCTGGACTGGCGACTCAGGATGTGCCTATGCGAGAGCACTCAATTGATTTTCTCCCATTCGGGGACCAGGGTTCACATTTAACAAGCTTTCAAGGGTTGACTGAGGTAGAAGGTGTTTGTGCGTACGTGTGTTGCTTAGGAAATGTGTCAGGATGAAGACCTAGAAGCCATAATAATCTCTTTGGTTCACTTCTGGTTAAGATTTGGAGTTGGACCTCCTCATTAGCCCGAGACCAGGCTTGCTAGACCAAGACCTGAGATTGGAATTGGTGAAGAACTGTCATCATTAGCTAGAGCCCTAGTCTTAAAGGGAAAGTTCACCCAAAAATGAGAAAACACAATTTACTTACCCTCATGTCGTTCCAAAGCTGTATGACTGATAGCACAAAAGATGATATTTTGAAGAACAGTTTGGTTCCATACAATGAAAGTCAGTGGGGTCCAAAACAAGTGCACCACTTATTTTCAAAAAAATATTTTTTTGTCCTACACACAAGAAAGTCATACAGTTTTGGAATGACATTAGAGTTAGTAAATTGTCATTGATCATGCCAAAACTGTTGGTACTTATTAGTGCAAGGCAGGATCCAGCACCCTTGCCTCAAGACCAAATACCGATCCAAATTGGATATAAAAGCGGAGAGAAGATGCTTCAACTAAGATGCCAGACTTTGACAAGCTGTAGCGTGACAAGCCCAGTCGTCTTATTCGACAGGGCGAGTGCCAATGAAGGGGTGCCCAAATTATGTTAGTTCTATTTACAAAATGAATAATAAAATCAACGAAATGGTGGAATACTAAAATGCATGATTGTTCTTCACTAGCAGAAATAACGCAAAAATGTACTTTTAGCTTTCCTTTGGGCCAGTACCCCCAAAGGTACACAATTGCAGCTTATCTACTCCTAAAGACCACATATTAGTTCTTTATGAGGTAGGTAAGGGACAAAAATGTACATTCGAGGGCACTGCCCTTGTGACAAGCTAAAACAGGGATGTACAATCCCTGTTCATCAGCTCATTAGAGACTGCAAGACCTGAAGTAGGTGCGTCAGATAAGGGCGACATACAAAATGTGCAGTGCTGGGGGTCCTTCAGCACAGGTTTGGGAACCACTGGTCTAGGCAGGTGTTTTGGAGCTAAACTCTGCAGAATTGTGGCCCTCTAGGACAGGGGTGGGGAACGTTGATCCTGGAGGGCCACTGTCCTGCAGAGTTTAGCTCCAGCCCTAATCAAACACACCTGCACAAGCTAATCAAGGTCTTCAGGATTACTAAAATTACAGGCAGGTGAATGTTTTTTTCAGGGTTGGAACGAAACTCTGCAGGGCAGTGGCCCTCCAGGATCAATGTTCCCCACCCCTGCTCTAGGAGCAGGACTGGACACCTCTGAGCGAGAGGCACAATTATTTGCAAATTTGTCAACAGTGATAAATATATGTATTCTTCCACCAATGAGATCCTAAGGTGTATTGCTTACTTGTATGGCTTGGTTGAAAGTCTAGGGTTCACAAGAACCATTGCTCCTTTCCTTTTAGGGGTAAGTTTGGGTTAGGCATAGGGTTTGGCCTATGATTGTTTGATATGAATCTTGGCTCAGGACCAAGGATATTGAACCAGGAGCATTCCTACTTGGCCTAATCACATCACACGAACACCTGAATTATGATTCTGAGACCTGGAAATCTGAGGATCATCTATGCTTATCCTCTGAAGTACAGCCGAGGATACGTTCAGTCCTCCCCAGATCCCGGTCTTTTTCAATCCATTACAATAGCCTTCAGCTGCATCCGTATGCGAGCTGCATCTGACGGGGCTTTAGGAGATAAGCTCTCCAAGATGAGGACTTTATCTGGGCCAGCTGCCTACAAGGACGGGAGGAGGGTTCAAAGGTCAGATGTCAGTAAATTAACAGATGGTATAAGTTGCCAGTCCTCACCATAATGAAATCCAGATGACACCTTGCTTGAGCGCTGGTAACACGATAATGACGGCAGCCCTTGTGAATGATGTTGATTTTTTTCCACCCTTCGGTGCACATCTGGGCCCCCTTTTCACTGCTCGGCTTTTGTCTAAGCTTGCGGCTGAGAAATGCCTTTCTTTGTAAGACCTAATTATTCCATGACTAGTAAGAGCCTAATTACCAGAGGAATTAGCGCAGTGTTCATTGTGAGGAAGACGTCGTAGGGCTTTTGAGGTATTGACACAGTAGATGAGCCCCCAGTTTCAGCTGTTAAAATTTTGACCGATCTCTGGTTACAGTCTAGCCGACACACCTGTCGAAACGGCTTTCCCTCCAAAGAGTGAGTGCGTGCCTGTTTGTGGAATGTCTGAGCGAGATTAATGTGTCTGTCTCGGACAATGTGATACGAGGCGCTCGAGACGCACATGTGGACATGCCTGGATATGTGTCAGAGCAGCTGGGAACAATCGTTACCAGTAGCCAACGCAGAAGCCACTAGCATTAGATGCCATCCGCTGTAGGATTGCGAGTTTTAGGGCTTGGTCGAGATTGGTGTGGTTTGAGTGTGAAATTATTCCTGGCTCTGTTGTGATCGCAGGTGTCTTTCTCAGTGAGCGCATCTGATAGATCATCATCTGCTGCCAAATATGCACAAGGGCGAGGCATATCCTAAATTGTAATAGACATCTCGAAGCACATCAAAATGTTATTGCATTAAAAAAGCGGCAAAATGTGCTTGCAAACAACCCTTAATTTTCCCCTCGTTTTATCTCACCGTCTTCCTTACTGAAGTTGGAGGGACGAGGACTGATCCGAACCACCTTCTCCGCCAGTCACACCAGTAATCATTCTCCGCTGTTTCATTTGGCAGTGTAATGAAAGCAATCCCAGAACGCTTCGCTTCGGCAGAACAGAGATAATGAGGAAGCACACACATGAACACACAAACACCGCCTGATTTAGGAAGACGGCCTTCTGTGGGCTGCAATGGGAAAAGCAAAATGTTCACACTCGTGCTTAACGTTCAATCTTTGCAATCTTTTCGTGCGTGGCATGTAGTCCCAGGATAAAACACACGTATAGTAACCATTAACACATCTTTCTGTCAATCTCAACACCATTTTCTCTGTCTCTTGATAATAAGCAATGTGAAGCTATTAAAGTAATATGCATGGCAAGCTACAGCAATTAAATTGACTACTGGTGCTTGCTACGATATCAATATGACTATTCAAATTCCAATTTATTTAAAAGTACATTAAAACAACAATGCTGACCAAATGACTATAGCTCATACTTGGGGTTTAAGGATTTGCACAACTGCTTATCTGTGGTTACTACATGCTGATTACTTTTTTAAGCAATCAGACTTGATTGTCTGTCAGATAATAAAACAGACAAAAAAATATATTAAGACGAAAATTGAATGATTTTCGAGCCATATTTAGAGACCAGAATATAATGGAGACTTAGGGGTGGAGACTTTTGGCTTATGCAACAACCTAGCAACCATCTAGAACACCCTTGCAAAATCCCACAACCCCCCTACCAATGACATAAAACACCCTAATGGCTGCCCAGAAAATTCTTGCAACCACCCAGAACACCCTAGCAACCACCTGGAACTCCCTAAAAATCACCCAGAACACCCTAGTAAATCACCCAAAACACCCTACCAACTACCAAGAACTCACTATCAACTACCCAGAACTGCCTAGAACATCCTATATACCGTATTGTTCCAAATATAAGACGACCACCCCCCACCCTTTTTCAAGATGTACCTTTTGGAAAAAGGCTTTTTGAATATCAAACCTTGTATTTTATAAACAATTTTTATAAAGAAAATGCTTTCATTTGAAAATATTTTCCATATCGCATATTTTTCATATTTTTGTATTTAAAGTATGGTAAAGACTGGTAAAATGTACCAACAATCATATTTAAAAATAAACACTTTTTGGCATACCATAAAAATAACCTGCAGCCTATCTGAATTATGTAACAATTAGGTTATCCATCTAATTTTTTGAAAACCATTTAGCCTACCAAAATTTAATTAACAGTAGAAGTGATATTTATTGTAATTTTGAAATGTACCTTACGTTTTAAAATCACGTACGGGAGAAGTTTGGTCCAGTCAGCGAGGAATGTAAACATGACAGTCACGTGGCTCTTAGACGGTGACCTTCAGCGTTTTTAGGATCTCCTAACATTACACTCTGACATACCGTATTTCTTGGCACACTCATTTTGCTAGTAATTGGCGCCACCTATTGTTGCGGGTGTATTATTGACATGTAAAAGTCTAGATCCTGAATATAAGATGAACCCGTTTAAGATGTATTTCTAAGAAAGAAACATCGTCTTATATTCGGAACAATACGGTACTACCCAGAACTCCATTGCAGCCACCTAGAACAACCTAGTAAACAAGGTGGTGGGTTTTGCATATGTAAAATACAAATGTAAAAACATACAAAAATCTTGTCTATATCTCAAACTGTCAGCAACTGACATGAAATACAGTCAAAGACCATAGAATAACACAAGAAGCATAACTCTTTATTGTTTTGAATGGGAGATTGTGCAACGCGCAATATGGCGGAATAAGTCCCGCCTTTTAAAGTCACTGCAGCGGCTGTTAGAAGCTCCGGTTCCTATAGAAACAGTCAGACTAGCGCCTCCGAAATGAAACACAAGAGACGCTCACTTTAGGACTGCGCATGCGCATTAGCTTGATCCAGCTTGAAAAATACCACTTTTTTGTCATGATTTGAGCGTTTAGAAACAAAATTTATGAGACTGTTATTGTCAGATTTTATTGGCGATTTCAAATATGAAATTTAATCGAAAGCTTGGCAAACAGCTTTGGCGAATTTGATGTTTCATCATTCAAAGAGACAGGAGCTGCTTGCGTGCCCAAGAGGTGTTTCAAAGACGGCCGCTGAGTGAAATGACTTGTCTTAAAGGGACTTTGATATAGTTTGAAGCATCAGTTGTTATTAACTACTAGCATTCTCTTTAGAAAGTTTATTATATAACATGTAAATCAGTTTACAAACAGGAGTTAAAGAAACACGTTCAGCATTTTACTGTATCTGTGACCTAATATACCAATTACAGGAACATCTCTGTGAGTGATCATGATTCAAACATCACATCAATCATTTGATCAGTTGGTTTCAGCTACTGTCCCCAACATGAAAATTTGCCAACAGGCACTGATCTACGACCAGCCACACCAACAAAGTTGAGGTCTAACAAAGACAATGTAAGAATTAAACTGGTTTTCGAAGGATTACAGTCTTGAGTGAACCATTTGTGTGTGGTCTCAATGGTCTTACTAGAACCAAAAAGCTTTACAAATTTTAAAGAGAGGATAGTCATAAACGGCCGTGTGGAAATGTGTTTTATAGCAGCTATAAAAGAGTGGAGACTCGTCTGTTCATCCTAAGAGGCTGCTAATCGATCAATAAACATCAGCAGTGGCTAATCCACCATCCCAGTGGAGAATTACAAGGCAGACGACTGAAGACAAGCAACAGGTCTCGCTGCCACCAGTCTGGTACGGTTCACAGAAGGTTAATTTGGTGAATTATTAACAAGTATGTGAACTGGCATGTGAAAAGATCTAACTGTAAATGGATCTGAAGTATCTATTGTAAAGGTTTGTGTCCTCAACCAGATGCTTCTGTACAATTAAAGACATGAGGGACCCAAAAGTTGGTGTACATCGTTGTTGAATTTGTTGAATGTTAATCCAAGAACTCTTCATTCCCAATGGCATATACCTCTGCCGTCTGTTTCGCCCATAGCACTGCAGTGCTCTGAAAAATTTAGAGAGTCTGAACCAGCACAGGGAAGAGCAGGGACAAATGTTCAGCTCCTTTGATGGGGAGTTTATGTGTGGTGTAATAGTGGATCACTTCAGGGATGGTGTCAAACGGAGGGCTGTTCTGGCCCAGGATATAGCGGCCATCTTTGGACTGGCTAAACTTCATATGCATGAAACCCTGGCAGCTCCTGAAAAAGAACATGTAAAACCACTATTAATCTTCAGGCATGTTAAGCAACAAAAATAAGCCTGAAAATGCTTTCAACAAAACAAAAACATTACTTTGCTGTTCTAAAAGAAAGCCTGAAGAAAAAAAAAAAAAAAAAACAAGGCATTACCATAAAAATAAATCATGGTAATACTAATACAACATTTTTTTATACTACTATGATGCCATGCCAGTATTGTGGTATTTTTTTTTTTTAAGTTCTTTACAGTACCATGGTATATAAATATGGTAATCAAAAAGTACCAATGCCTTATAGTATCGTTAAGTCATAGTGCCATGCTGCTCTGTTTTTTTTTTTTTTTTTTTTTTTTTTTTTTTTTTTTTTTTTAGGAAATAAAGATCTGTAATAGAGACGACAACAAACTAAACATTAGAAATATTCCATTTTATCGTGACTTGACAGCTTTAATATAACATGATCCCTAGGGTGGGACTGTGAATCTCGTATTTGGGTCACCGGTGAACAAAAGACTACCTACAATAAATAGGACAATCTGAGTGATGTGTAAGAATATAATAACTTCAGCACGGCCCAGTGTTAACATTATTCTAGACCTCCCCTTTAAGACGGCTCAGTACAAACTGCTGGATTTCTATGTATAGAAACAGGAAGTAATTGGTTAGTTTGAGGCTGTCATTATACTGTACTGTACAATTCACCTTAATAAGTGTGAATAAAAACACAAGAAGGCTGAGAACATCTTTCTCACCCTATTAAAATTCAAGCTAACGCTGAAGCGGCACATTGAAATTCAAGACTTAACGTGTTCAAGGAGCTTGTCGTCTCCAAAAAGGTATTATCTACCTGGTACGTGACGAACAGAGTCACTTATAAGCTCAATTTAAAGCCTGTGAATCTCAAAGGCGGCTCATTCAAAGCTTTCTATGCTGAGTCGCTGTCACTTTGATTTGGCTCAGTCCTCTAAGGCTGTTGGCGTACAGCATTATGACATCAGACAGCACCTTTCATTCATTCCCACAGTTGTCAGATGCTGTTGTACGAATGTGGTTTGGATCGGGCTTGTAAAAATCTGATTTCGTGTGAACAAAGTCCCAGCATGTTGTTGAATGTGTTCTGTAGTGTTTTTGCCCATGACTTATGAAGTGTGCACTTGCATTACAAGGCGTGTGTGATTACTGAGTGTGTTCAGGTGTGTGAAGGGCCTCCCGCTTGTGTCTGCGGCTTTCTGCGGGTCATTCATATTCATTAACGCCGGCAGGAGCAGCTTTGTAAACTGAAGAGCTGTTCACCTGCCTGATTACAGCTCGGGGAGAATAAAAGAAAAAGAAGAAAGAGGAGGGGGACCAGGGGTTCTGGATCAAGACGGTAATTAGAGCTGCGAGATTTGACCAGATAAGCACTATCGCTCTAGCTAATAGCCTATCGAAAAGCACATCAGTGTGCAAATGATGAGAAAAATAATCAGTGTGATAAAACAGTAAAACAATAGAAAAACATTTTAAAATGTGAGATTAATGTGAGATAGACTAATTTAAGTAATACTGCCCAACACTGATGGCAAAAAGTCACATGACAGCAGGCAAAGTCTTTACAAAAAAGTGATTATTAATAATTGTAACCAAACAACAGTTAATAGTAATATTACATACATAGATCACATAAATTATACTGTATTACTACAGCTATTGTTTAAAGCAATTTTTTTTAAAAATGCTTAAAAACACAAACTTGAGTCTACGATGTGACTTTCAATAAATATTGTGTTTTTAAATTATATTATACATATTATAAAAATGCAGGAAATAAATGTAAGTTATGCATATATAAAAAAAAAATTAAATCACAAAATTATATATAATTATTTTGTAATTTAAAATAATGGAAATTATTGTAAGGTATACATATATAAAATTCACAAAATGATATTAAATATTAAGCAATTTCTTTGAAAAGATGAACTTCTGATGGGTGAAAAAATAATTGTAGGTGAGAATGAAGAACAAAAACAACTAAGATTCGGACAACTAGACACAAATGAAGCAAAACACATGGCAATTAGCTGGAATGGGGTAATGGGGATGAGATTTGCTTGTTTCATTTAACGGTAATGGAGGGAAAGGAGAAATAAAATGTGGCTGTGTTGGAGGGATAAAGAGGTGCAGTGCTGTACCTCAGAGAGAGGGAGTAGTCCAAGCGACTAGTCTCGCTGTTTCGCACCAAATAACTGCACTCCTTACAGAGGGTCAGTAGAGACTCAGCCTCCGAGCGTGACAGAGCGCCATGATACCATCTGAAAGACAACAGGATGTGATGTCAAAACCATGATGTTTACAAATCAAAGCCATTTCACAGGCAAAGAGGTCAGCAAATCAAAGTCTTAAAGTGCCCCTATTATGCTATATTAAAGGTTCCTAATTTTGTTAAAGAACAGGTTTACAACATTTTAATTTTCTCATAAACATACACTGCAGCAACACCTGTTTTCTCACAAATTCATAGCATTTGGAAAAACAGTAGGCGAGAAGAACACGGATGACCTACTACTCCCACCAAGATTGATTCGATGCACACTTTACTATCTCATGACGCCACTGGAGGGGATTTATAAATGGCAGTGAAGCGACAACTGACGCTGGTAGGTCACATGACAGTAACAACATGGCGGATGTAGTACCTCAGAATTTCATTCATACTATATAGAACATACTTTTTTTAACGGTCATGAAAGTAAATTCAAATTCAAATGTAGTACCTACTCAGACACTGCTATTTCAGATGCAGTGTCAGCCTGTTGTGATTGGTGTACTCTGCTCTGACTGGTCAGACGGCTCAGTGTGTTGTGATTGGTCTACCGCTTACAGCGTGTCGGAAACGTAACGAGCCCGGGTTCTCATCCTTTGGAAGTGCATGCAAGGATTTGCATTGGCAGCACTGAAAACAGCGTCTTCTCAACATATCAACAACACAAACCTTTTCCAGGCCTCGGCTACAACTACAGTGTTTGAGGGCGGGTCGAAGTAGATGTTATTCATGGGCAGCCAATGAAGACCATAGGCTGGCATTAAGCAAATTTGTTATAAATTTGCCTAGGTCGAGCACGAGGTATGACTGGAATTACTGAAGACTCGTTTCAGGCAGTTCAGAATCGATTATCTTTTGGGAGACATTGGGTCTTATTCAGTAATAATTGCGTACACTATTCATATTTATACACACATTTGAACTTCTCACAAAAACTTTCCGCCTAATTCACAACACGTGCATACGCACATGAATTTATTCTTAACCTCTTCTAATGTTGACGAATTCTGAGTATTCTAAATAAGCGACCGCTTGCCCATAAAACACACCCAAACCATGTCCACATAAGGGCTTTCTTTCGTCACTTTCGGCAAACATGACACTCTCTAAAGACGCATTCTTGCCTGAGAGCACGTGCATCAAGATTTGAACAAGTTCAAACGCAACAAACACCTTTTATATACACATTACAGACCTCTGATTAGCCAGCTGTACACATGTACACACACCTTGCAGCTTGAGCTATAATGCAATAATGCACCTTTTCTTATTCTTTTACACACACACACACACACACACACATTTAATTTCTATGATCTTGTTTAAAATTTCATCTTAACGTTTAAGGCCACCAAGAGTCTGTAATTTTTGCGTAAAAGTGGTTTCAGTTGTTCCTACATTTTTCATGAATTTAGAATGCATTTTAGAACGAAAGTTATTGATGAATCCTGATTTGTTCTTGAAAACATTTGTATGTAGATTTCACGCAGTGAAATGAGACGCAATAACTCCATTAATTGCGCACTTTATCGTGATCTTTAAAATTTTGCAGATCTCTAACATTCACAAACAGGTTGTTTAATTCTAAGGGTCCAGGTGGAAAATGTTCCTAAAAAAAAAAAAAAAAAAAAACCTAAATTACCACGGCTTTTGGTGCAAGAAACCTTAACTAACTTCATAATACTACAAATGTGTGGAATATGACACCAATAAATATTTTGAGAGTTAGTATGTTTGTGACTATTGTGGCATGTCCCCCGTGAGACCCCAGCTGCTGTCTAACTGAGGGTGATGTGTCTGGGGAATTTTGTATCCTGAACAGCTGACTAATTTGTAGCAATATTTTGGACGCACTTGACTGCAATTTCTAATGGAGTAACCATGCACACCGCCATCATAAATCATTCTCAAAGTCATAAAATAATAACACACACTGTTGACGTTCCCAAAGGCCCGAGACATTACACTGTGAGACCATCCAGTTAGTATCTTGAAAATGTCAAAACTGTATATTCTGTCACCATATCTTCTTTCATGTTCCACAGAAGCAAGCAAGCACATACAAGTTTGGAATGACACGAGGATCAGCAAATCACAAGATGCATTATAGGATAGCATTCTAACTGTGGCATTTTTTTTTTAGCTTAGCTGTCTCGTCCTCTCAATTTTTTTCTTCAAACCTCTAATGGTTTGTGGCGACATGTTGGACGTACACTTGTTTCTCCAGGGGAAGGGTGGGATCCACTCTCTCCCCGATCATGGAATGAGGATCGCTGGGCTTGCGTAGCTTCATGCTGCCTGTGGTCTGCAGAGGCCTGGAACACCTCAGGCGTTCTGTGGGAGAACAGGAACGGTCCCACTCCGCACCCTCAAACTGCACTGTATGAAGGACACAGTGATAGAGACAAAAAAGACTTAATTCAACATCAAACAGCAGTGCAAAAGTGATTAAAGATAGTTGTTTGAAAAACAAAAACACAGTAGCTTTTCCATCACTGGGTCCCAACCAGGAATGACGCAACAAACCGACAATTGATAAAACTCTTTCATGTTAGTCTCAGTTATATGGTTCAAATGATGTATGTGGTTTGTGGCATAGTGCGAATGCAACAGGATGAGCAACAAGAATTTTTAATCAGACAACTGTCATGTTGCTGAGTTGTGCCAACTATTGTGAAATGTCATTGGTCAGAAATTCCATTCCATATATCTGATATTAAACAAATAAGTTTGTTGCATTATGCCTGATTAAGACAGTCCAAAAAAAAAAAAAAAAAAGAAAAGTGGATATGCAAAGCAGGAGGAGTCTAAACCAGGGCAACGAAGAGTAATAAAACAGGAAGGTTGCAGGAAATTAAGGTGTCACACTTATAACACAAATGTACCAGGGTTCAGAGCAAAACAATATAATGTGAAAAGAGTCCTGCTAATCCATAGAAGAGGTTAATCGAACTGAAGTTCGGATCAAACCAAGTGTGAAAACTAGGGATGCACGATTTATCAGTACCTCATTGGTTTTCATTAGGTAGGCATTTGATTCTAAATGCTCAATTTTTACATTTAGATTATCTTTGCCGTCATCTAGGGCTCACTTAAAGTTAAAGGGGTACTTCACTGCTGGCAAAATGGGCTTTTAATAAAACTTTGCTGCAGTGGAAAGGCGAAAAAATGTGAAATCGGTGCTACCTGACTAGAGAAAGACTGTTGTCTTCTCTTTTGCCAAACAGGAAAACTTCAACACCCATAATGCACTGTTGGATGGCATCCAAGGCCACTCCCACCAGTCGGCTCTGAATACGCTTGACCACAGTCAAATACCACCTTGATTTAGTAGGAAATACTTCTTTGCAAACTTTTAGCCATAATGGTGTTCACTTGGGTGCAAAAATTTAAAGAGTGAACGTTTAGTTTTGAGTTACTTTCAGTCTCCAGTGAAGGATCTAATGGGTTGTAAGAAGTGGCTAAAGGCTGCAAAGAATTGTAAATACAGAGAGAATGCAGCGATGAAAAACGTTTGTGTTAGTTGTCAACTATTCCAATTGGCTGACAATGAACGGAGGGGAAAAAACTAAAAGAAATTGTTAGAAGTACAAGCGGTTTTCACAAAAGCCCTGGAGCTGTCAAAAGTCCAGAACGTGTCATTCGGTGGACTTTTGTTGACAAAAAAACGTGAATTTCTCTGTCCAGGTAACATGGAGAATGAGTGAACATTGTTCATTTACATATACTACCGACATTGTAACAATACAAATAGGGTTGAAAAAAATTGGCAAAGTTACACTTTAATCTTTAAAAACACTATTAAATGTAATCTTTCGCAAATCTTAAAATGAATATCCATTTTTCAAGCAATATGTTATAAAGTTGTAACATCTAAATTCACTTGTCGCATTTAAAAAACAACTGATTTTAGTTTGTCTTTTAATTTTTTTAGACAACAGTTTACAATTACAATATCGGCCATTTATTGGCTAAACAATAAGCTTATCTGTATCGGCCAGTACAGATAAGTTTATAGTATTTTTTAATGTTTACAGTAACTTTATTTTTATTTCAGTTTTTAGTACGTTTTTAGTACGTCTATTTGCACTTATTTCAGTTAGTTACATAGGCAACATTCTAAATTTCAAGTTTAAATTTATTTTCTAAGATTTATATTTTAGTTTATTTCAGCTTCATTTCAATTAACGAAAACAATTTTTAATAGTTTTAGTTAACAATTACAAGTCTTGTATCAGTAGAATTATAGTATCGGTGCATCCCCAGTGAAAACATGACCGGACGACAGAACTGACCTCATGCACTCATCACATGCTACCGTGATGAGAGCAGCACTGAACGGGAGTGACTTAAATCAAATGGGAAGCAAACGGGAGTTTCCTAGAAATACAGTGACTCAGCGAGCTCGACAGATGCAGGACACTGGAGGGGCAGCAGTGGGGAGGAGGGGTCAAAGTTCACCTTGCTCGCCACAGTTGGGCTCCTCCTCCAGCTGTCCAACTGGAGGAGGCCATGGCAGCTCGGTCAGATCTTTCATATCTATTTCTCCACAGAATGAGTAATGCAGACAGTAAAAGACAGAGAGAGAATGGTGAGAAACAGATAACAGAGAAAAGAGACAATCCACCGATGTCAGTGTTGCTTATCAGGCAGGAAATGCAATATGAGAGCTGACTCAACATCTAATTACCATCTCAATCCCATAAATCTCATTAACACCACATATATACACACACTCAAACAGGGGCCATTGTGACATTTAAGCTAGAAATATGCATTTCAGTCACATTTGCTGCTTGCAAATTCCCATACTTTCACAAAATGTACTGAATTACAACAAGAACTTTGACTTGATGAGGTACGTTCCATTGAGACATTTGACTAAACAAGGTCTGGTCCATATTCATCTTATTCTCAGATTATTTTTTAAGTCTTTTTTAAATTAATTAGCTATTTAGCATAGGTTAAAACTCAAAAAGTAAAAGTATCAGCCCAAAAATTCCATATTTAAGCACCCCAATCATATCAATCCCAACTCACATACTTACATGGGGCGCCTTGTAACGCATACAAGCACATCACACTCTCAAACAGGATTACAAGATGAAGAATAGGCCAAAGGGGAGGTGTGTGACATCTTTATAAACAGACCACCATCCGACACTTCCACCCCCTTCATCGCACCCTCTCGAAAAGAACACGACTGGGTGATGTTTGGAAAAAGAAACAGGCGGACCCATTCCTCCCCCCGCTGACTGGTGAATTATTGAAGACAGAATGTCACAGACTCTTTCGCCCCGCTCCCTGTGCATTATTGATGCTTGGCGCGGTACAATGGTCCCATCTGGAGAACCAGAATCAGAGCGTGGACCCGCTAATCCTCCTTCAAACCCGCCTAACCCTGTGAATAATCCACCTAATTCCACCAATAATTTGGATGATTTCACAAATAATCCAGTGTAATTCTTAATGAACCAACTAAAGACAAAATGGAATACACACCTCAAGACTGTGGCATCTAAGTGGGAAGAAAAAAATAAAAAATAAAAAAAAATAAAACATTAAAACATTATTATACACAAACAAAAACACGCACGTTTTTTCAGTTTAACATGTTAATATTTAACGCAATTAACGCAGCATATGTTTTATTCCGTCATCCTTTAGCTAGCATTATATGATCACGCTCTAATTCATGCAAATGCTTTTAAACCATTCAAGAGCGACAAGACACAAAAGAGAACACAGTGCTGTACTGGCACGAATCTTCTGTGAATCTTCTGTCTGTGACACGCACGACTCATGCGCACAGAAAGCCGCTTCACACGAGTTCTGTGTTTTGACGAATAATGCTACCTTATTAGATTGTGCTATCAACACTATATTTGCATCGTTTAAAGGGTAGAGGCAGGTAAGGACGTTAATAAAGCTTCAAACCACATGAATATGATGCTGGTAGCATTTACCACTGTCGAACTGTGCTACCCACCTACACCAGTCGTATTGAGTTCTCTTTTGCGCTTGAACGGACAAACACACAAAATTACGGCAAAAGGCCCATTTTTGTCAAGTATCCTTGTAAGCACAGTCTTAAGTAAAAGTCTTAAATGAACACAAAGGGTCGTAAGAAAAAAAAATAGGATGCAGATTTGCATCATGTGCGGCAGGTCTTAAAGTGACAGCAGCCTAATAAACCTGCTGCAGTCTGCCATTAAAGGGATAGCTGAATGCACCAGATGCACTCATTGACGGATACGTGCGAGAGATCACTTCCGTCATCAGACTGCGTTTTCAGACCTCACACACCGGATGCTCAAGGCAGTTGGACATAGTGGTGTATTAGAGGTAAAAAAAAAAAAAAAAAAAAAAAAAAAAATGATATAAATACTGTTCAGTTTCTCACACAAACCGATCGTTTCATGTCTTAGGACATCAATGTGTCGTCACGAGCCGCAGGGTTTAATTTGGATTTGTCTGTGCATGTTTTGACTCTTATAGATGGAGTTCCCATTGACAAGCATTATACAACTGACAGACCGCAACGGTTGGAGTTAAAAATCATCATTTGTGTTCTACTGAAGAAACAAAGTCACCTACATCTTGGATGCCCTGGGGGTAAGCAGATAAACATCAAATTTTCATTTTTGAGTGAACTATCCCTTTAATGTTAATCAAAGAACAAAAGAAAGAGAAAATCACTCACTGCTCTTAACTGAAAAGCTTTTGTTGCTTTAATAAAAATTCATAAAAATGTATCTATATTTTAATCTAAATTATGCAGTGAAGGCTGAAGTATGATAACTGCTTTGAATCTGGATATTTCCAACCTGTTAGATCAAATATTTAAAATATACTGTCTTTATGTTGTTTCTACATTAATTTGGAGATTAAATGTGAAAATATAAAAATATATTAAAAACTTTAATGTTAGGTCCAATTAATTACAGAAAAATGTGCAATTAATTAGTTAATATTTTTAAATCGACTGACAGCACCCGTATATTTATATAATTTAATATATTTGTAATTTTAACTAATATATAAATATAATTTTATTGTGACTTAATCAAAAACCTCCCTGCTTACACCTAATGGATCTATACAGACAGATTTACAGATCTCGTTCTCTAACTCTATAGATCTACAGGTGCACAACTATCTACTCTGGTTTGAGACCACTCTGGCCATTCACTGTATGACTCTAATGCTCTACATTAACTGTCCTATCACTCCTGCGGTTCCAGCATGCCTGTCAGACCCAGTCAGGCTGACAAAGGGCAGTGCATCAGTGCCTGTTAGCCACGGTCCTGCAAAAAACCCACACTGAAGAGCGCCAGCCACTCGCCACAAAGGTCATCTCTGGGCTACAATATATCATGCTGGGACAGATGGCCACACCATTCGTACATCATTACTACTAAAGCACAAGGCTATAGAGAAATGCGTCCGTGGCAAGAAATGTGCCGAGACGGCATATTAGTCTAAGTGCGAGAGCCCATCTGGAATAATGAAAGCCTCATTTGAGCATCTCATAAAAAGAAACGATATTACATCACTGGAAAACTGTGATTAAGTCTCAATTTACACAACAGATGTTATTACCGAAGGTGCAAACAAACTCTTAATGCGCTTTATGCTTTGGTAGCATTTTATGTGCGCTGTTAAAACTCATCTAGGAGGATTTTTTTCTTGGTAGCTGGATTCAATTAACATCTAACATGCACAGATTTTACTGCTAATGGTGACAATTAAGGCTGGGGGATACAGCTAAATAAATCTCAACATTTTTCAGGCATTTTACAATCAGTATCGATATTTACCGTAAATAGTTACACAAAAAATAAAGGCATATAAGGGCACGTTTACACGACATGGATTCATTATATGGCGATGAAACACTATAGACTGAACATGTAATACGCATGTGCATGACGTCATTGTTTTCACAGATTCGCGTTTTTGTTGGTTACACGCAGACCGTTTTCAAAAACTTGCACTTTGAAACCCGTCTTCAAAAGTTTGTGCCGTTGTCGTGTAAATGGACAGCCAAAACTCATGAAAAGTTTTCTGTTTTTAGTATACAGACTATATTAAAATCAATCATTTTGGTCGATCGGATCACAAGTGGATAAGAGAGACATACCTGTTTACACCTGGTATTTTAATCTGTCCCTTTTGTCAACTTTCAACCACTTCTGTACTGATTTCTTCAAGAGGAGAGTCTATGGGCGGGCAAATGTAAGGGTTTTTTCAGATCTTTCGATTTAACGGACAAAATAAGCTTGCGCAATTTACATAGGAACGTGCCCATAGGCGACGGAAATACAAAGAGCAGCCGCAAGGCTGACCAAACGCGGTGAGTGCGTGTTAGAAATCAGGAATGTTGAGAGAACATTGTGCTTGGTACGTTTTTCGTCTTCAAACCAAACTTGGGTCTTCAGCTGACAAAGTTTCAATCCCGCCTGGCTAGCACGCTTCCCATGTTTCTTTCAGTAGACAGAGAGTAAGCCGGTCTTTAGTGGCTGTTCGACTGCATTCGGCCACAAGCGTTTCCACTACGAGAGAAATCTGGTCGAATGCGTTTTCAACTACCTCTGGATGTGGTCAAAAGCGGACAAGCTCAAAACGTTTTACACCCCATTAACACCTGTATTTAGTGTCGTCCACTTATGATCCAATTGACCAAAATGCATGTTAATACCAGGTGGAAACAGGGCCACAGACACGACATTCACAAACAGCGAGTTCTTGTTTTTCAAGTGGCGCATGGTTTAAAAGCATTTGCATGAATAAGAGCGATCATATTATGTAATGCTAGCCAAATTATAAGAGGAAAAAACATATGCTGTGTTAATCGCATTAAATATTTTTAATGCGTGAAACTGAGGAAAAAAAAAAAAAATTCAATCGCATGCATTAATTTTGGCAGCACTTATATGTATGTGTGCATATGTATATGTATGTGTGCATATGTATATATATATATATATATATATATATATATATATACACATATACATATATATATACATATATATATATATACATACATATATATATACATATATATATATATATATACATACATATATATATACATATATATATATATACATACACACACACCACACAGAGACTGTAATAATGGTTACAATGACAAATAAAGCTAGTGTGCTATTTACCTCACTTATTGTTCACGTAATTACTGGAAAACAGTGCTAAGAAAATCCCATTTCTCCCCTTTCATTACATTCATCCTTTTCCGCTCCACTGTCTGAGCTTTTTATCTTCTGTAAACCACTTACCGCCCTCTTTCCTCTCTCGCTTTCATTTTTCCTCCTAAGTGAGATGATATTCCCTCTTCCATCCCCCGCCCGAATGTATTTCTCCCTCTCCTGCCTCAGTGTATTTGCGCGAGAGCGAATTACCAGGACATGCCTTTTCATTACTGTCACAAAGAGAAAAAGAGAGAGAAAGAGAGGGAAATAAATTGATATAGGAGCCATTCTCGCTTCCCTCGGGCTTGCTTACAGCGGCTTGACAGACCCGGGACACGCGAGCCACCACTTTCTCTCTCTATTTCACACACACAAACCATGTTCCCTCAGCAGGACTCAGCCAGACCAAATCCTCCACACAACTGATCCAGTTGCACTTCGGTTTGGCCGAAGCCCTCCAAAAAAGTGTGGGAGAAGTTTTAAAGGCGACACATTTGAAAACAAGTCTATTTTACATTCAAAGATTTCATGTACAATCCTTCATTACCCCTTTAAACCCCAAAAGCAACTCAAGAATACAAGCCAACAAACCCTTGATGGACAAAATGACAGACAGCTACATCAGCGTTCACATCCTCTGCTGGTGTGACTCGATGATCTACGGTTGGTGGCGTGCTGTTGAATGCATCTCAGTGGTTGATTAGCGTGGTAATGAGTGCAGAGAGGCTTGAGGGACGTGCCGGCCGGCCGTGTGGCTTAAATGATTGTGGTAATTGAGTGGATAGTGACAGCTTTGCAATGGCCTAATTAAGACTCACTGGAATGCGGCCAAGATTTTACCGTCATCGTCACACTTTTAACAACCGAACTGAGACTGAAAACGGAGCTGAAATGCAAATAAAACAAAACCATCTGTTGTGAAGGTATGTCAACACACAAGCAAAGGAGTTTGGGACATGTTTTATATGACATTACATTGAGTGATTGCACTAAAAAGCATGGCAAACAGCTGGGAAAATCTTTTTTCCCCCCCTTAGGGCCACTTCTGATAGTGACACATTTTGCTACTTTGCTTTTAAGGGGACGTTTACACAACACTATTTTCAACTAAAAACCTAAAACTTTTTATCTGTACTTTTACAGGACAACGGCATTTTCAGGGCCTGAAAACGCTATCTTTTGAAAACAGGGTTCAAAGTGCAAGTTTTCGAAAATGATACCAGTATCGTCTCTGTGTAAACTACAAAAATGCGAATTTGTGAAAGGCAATTAGATGCTATTTACACTAAGCGAACATAGCTGTAGATAAAATAGCTGTATATTCTATTTACACTAAATGACAATAGCATATTTTCTTAGCGATAGATGCTATTTACACTAAGTGAAAACAGCTGTAGATGCTTATTTACACTAAGTGAAAATAGCAATATATTGTATTTACACTAAGTGACAATAGCAGCCTTTTCTTAACAATATGCTGTTTACACTAAGTGAGAATAACGATAGATTCTATTTACACCATGTAAAAGTATCAGTTCTATGCAATAGGAGTAAATAGTAATTAGATGCTATCTATACTTTATATTGGCAGATCTCGTGCACCTCAGTATTTTTTTACATTAAAATGACGCAGTAATATCATAGAGTGTAAATTATTATATTTATTAAAATTACTAAATGGATGCTGCCTTTTTGGGAGAATAAAAACCCTCCCTTCACCTTCCCCTAACCCTACCCAATAAAAAGTTTTAAAATTATTAAACACTTATTCGCAGTTTATTTCCACTTTTAGAACATTATTTTAGTTTTTATTGAAAATAAAAGCGAGCTCGGCAAAAGGCGGATTCGAACCCGTGTTGATCGCATTGAAAGCCAGGTCTGCGTGCCTTACTAGCTACTGCTGCACCACTGAAGACGTCATATTCCACGGGTCTTTTTTAAAACGCGAGTGGCCCAACCAGACATTGGTGGGCGGAGCTAGTGTAAATAGCATTTGCCAACAAGGGACGCTATTTGCACTTATAGTGTTGGTAGAACATCCTGATAGACAGTAGTGTTGTAACACTACCAAAATTATGAATTCGATACCCGACTAAAATATTGCGATATCAACACTGAATCGATACCATGGCAAAAAACTAAAACAGTAAAAGTAATTGAATAATATGACAGAGCCTTTATCAATCACATTCGCTTTCCACCTTTCACAATTCTGAACAGGTTGCGATAGGGATGGGTGATATGACCAAAATCTTATTTCATGATGTAATTAATTTAATATTTTATGTAATTTTATATCACAATATAGTTAATTTTATTTTATCTTTTAACTTTAAAATAAGCAATGTGACAAATACAATATAAGAAAGATACAAATTAAATAAACAGTGCTTTATAATTTTCAGGAAGGCTACAGTAGGTCTATTTAACAGAAGCAAGAAATTAAATGTAAAAAAAAGCACTGCATAGTCTACACTCTATAAATTAACTTTACACTGATATAATAAATATAATAAATAAATAGATTCAGTCAAGCATTGGGTGATTTTCTCTTTTCTCGTGTTGTTTGATTAACATTAATCACACAGACAGCAGCAGGTTTATTAGGCTGCTGTCACTTTAAGACCGGACGCACGGATCCAATACATTGGAACACACCTGATTGCTTTCTTAACTGTTTACATGCACTTAAGACATACCCGACTGTGTTTGTGTGAATACTCACCAGGACATGCATTTTGACCATTCAAGTGCAATAACCCATGAAAGAGAAGCTTTCTCCGCATGAGCTTCAGGTCTTTCTGTCCTCACACTTCAGGTCTGAGCCCGATTTGAGTTCTCTTTCGAGGCTTATTGATCTTAACTCTTTTAAACATCAAACACATCCCGCACTTTATTTTCTCATGCGCTGCGTGGATATATTTTACTCCTGCAGGGAAGAAGCAGAGCTCTGCACACACATGTGCCACTGTCACACATTGATGCAAATTATGAAATACGGCTCTTAAAAGAATGCTGTCACTCTTAAAGTACCAGTACTAATAAAATGTGGAACCGTACCATTTTTAATAGGAGGGTATCGTGTTACCTTTCTAGTACTGGTATATCGTGCAACACTAATAGGCAGCATTACCATTTATCATTATCAGATTCATGCATGATTTTTCCGAAATCAAGAAAGCTTGAACCTTGACTGTGTAATTGAGTTTACCAATCAACAGCTATGGGGTGGTTTTGCGCTTAACTGGGTTGGAGAGGGAAAAAATAATAAAAAAATTTCACCGAGCTCAGGGCGATGGATTCTGGGAATGCCTTTCTGTGAGAATACATGTGATGCTGCCTTAGAATTTAGCTATAACACTTTGGCAAACAAAACAATGAAATGAATGCTTCACCTTTAGTATGTAAGCATCTGATTGGCTGAGGGTTTTGAAACGGTCCAAACAAAGGACATTTATAAAATTGAAATTGGCTGTATATGTGCTAAAGATGCTTTAATGTGTCCTTCTGTCTCTCTGTCCCCCTCAGCTCATCCCGCTCTCAGTCCAGTTGTCTTTTTCACTTCGTCTCTCCCCTGAGTGTGATAATCACCACTGCTGGAGGGGTAGATGGGGGAGGAGGTGGATCGAGATGCCCCTGAACCCCTGTGGTGGTTTATCAGCCCGAGTGTGTCAGCACTGCAGGAGGACAAACCTGTCAGAGCTGAAAGGGTGAGAGAGGGAGGGAGGTTGAAGAGAGCAGAGGTGTCAGTGTGTGACTGATTGCGGCCCTCCACTCGCAAGGCTAGCCCCCTCCTCACCATCACCCCCGTCTCTGCACACAAATCTCTTCACTCGCATGAACACACACACACACACACACACACACACAAAGTGCTTTCAGCATCGCTATTCAGTGGTGGAGCTTTGTTGCTACTAGAAATGTCCAAAAGTACAAGTACTGGACAATTAGTTGATTAGTTGGTCTTAACGAATCTCTCCATTTCCAAAACATTGGTTTAATTCATTATCCAGTGATCTATAAAACCGGCCTCAAATCAGTAGTACATGATACAAATTCAACATGAAACTCGATGGATGGATGGATATATTTAAATTTTTTATTTAATCATTCAAAATGTCAAAAAATGAATGAATTGGTAAATACACTGAATCAACGAATGAATTTTAAAATATGTAATTCAAAGTGATTTTCGAGTGTATTTATTTAAATGTGTTTTTTAGAGCCCATTTTTTTATACATGACATCACAGATTAGTATAAAATTTATGTCTACTACCTTTGACTAGTCAGTCTTAAGGAAGCCCTAAATAATCAGGGTCCACCAGACCTGCATCAGACTGATTTATTAGGGGGTGCTCAAATGATATGCTTTCCTGTCATTTATTAATTATTTTCCTTCTTTATTTCTGTGCTACAAAAGCAGGCCGTCACATCAGCAGTTACGGCAGACCCCTTTCATTCGCTTTCTCTCTCTCAGCTAAAAATACAGAGTGCTTCTGCGGCAGTAACCTATTGCAGTTTGGAAGTGGGTTAGTGCTGTGCTCATGCATGGCACTGCTGACCACTGCTTCTGCTGTACTGAAGCTCAGACATGCTGAGAAAGGCCCTAATTAATGGAAAAAAAAGTGTGTGTTTGTGTGTTGGAGGTGAACGTGGGGAGCGAGGCGGGGGGATGATTTATTCCAGTGTCACCTTGACCCCTGACGCAGAGATACAGCTCAATTAAACAGGATTGGCCCCACGGCACCGCTTTCATCTACTGCCCGTGAGTTCTGCAAAACACGCGCACACACGGGCCAGATTCACAAGATCCAATAACATCCATATGGAGCGCCTTTCGCCTCCCTCTGCCACCAAAAACCAAAAACAGTAATGACCTAAACCAAAATAAACTGAAGAACAAAATGAAAAATCAATTCAATAACAAAGAATTGATTCCTATAGGCTGGATTGGTTCTTCTGTGGTTCCTAATTGCTGTTCTAGACATCTGTTTCCAGAACACGTTAAATCATTATCCAGTGATCTATAAAACTGGCCTCAGATCAGTGATAGAACATGAAACAGAATTAACATGAAACAGCCTTTGCAACACGTTTTACTTCCATAACATGAAGTATAATACAGTATTTTACGATTTGATCAGATTGATTTTCCTTTGCACCTTTCTCTGCCATAGGCAACAATGAAAAATACTTTCCCACAGAATCCCTCATTTATGTTGGATCAATCCATTGGATGATGCTGTGGAGACGTGCCGCCCACAGAATTAATGAATGCATTTTTTATTAATTTACTTTTGAACATTTCTTATTACTTCATTTTAAATGTAATTAAGCATATTTTTTTCATCGGTTATTTTTATTAATTTATTAATTATTGTATTCATTAATTTATACGAAAATGTAAAAATATAAACAAATTAATACAATTCATAATTAAATGGGGGCTAGAGACATGCTGGCCACATCTAATAATTTTTTTTTTTTTTTTTTACATATTTAAATAAATATTTTATTTTTCATATTTATTTAAAAACATCATTTAAAAAAATAAAAGAATCCCTCACCTATTTTTTTATTTGCTCGTTTATTTATTCATTCAAAATTTTAAAAAAATTGAAACAAAATACAATTGAGGTTTAATAGGCGTTAGACATGCTGTAGACATATTTAATGATTTTTTAAATAACATTTACTTCATTAAACTTTTACTTAACTTTTAAAGTTACTTTTAATATTTATAAATAAATGTATAAATATGCACATTTTATTTAAAATGTCATTTCAAAGGAGAATAAAGTAAATGAATAAAAAAACATTAACATAACATAACTCAACATGTGATTGTTTTAATACGTAATTGTTTTAATGAGGAACTTTGATGACAACATTCATTTTTTCCCCCCAAAGTTGGATGACGCATAAAGTCAAGCAAATTAGGGTACCTGCAAAAGCTTTAGAGATATGTTCCTTCTTCCACTCCCACGGCTGGTCGTATTCATCAGCGGGCCTCTCGTCGTCCTGCGGCAGCCTGCTCTCCCTGCCCTCCTCGGGCAGATCCGGTTGTCCTGGGACACGCTCCTCGTATGGGGTGTCATAGAGTTGGACCTCACCTCTCCCCCAACCTCCTGCTCCACCACCAGCTCTCCTCTGCAGTTCTGCAACACCAAACAAACCCATTACAAACGCTCTTCTACTCTAATATGTTCTGCAAATTTCCACTTACGAAAAGTCGGTTCTGACCCCTTAAACAAAAACAAACTGTGTTTGGTCACTTCAAACGTCCATCAGATGGCCTCTTTCTGTCAAAGTGGGCATTCGTGGTCAGAATAAGCTGCAAAATGGACCAGACTTTGTGCTGATGCTTCAAAGTCTATTGAGAGATTAACAGTTGTGTTTGCGAACTGATCCAGGTATCTTCTAGAGGCAGTTTCATTGTGACTTTCATTAAAATGGTGCGAGACAGGCCGTGCTGTTAAATCAAGACACAACAATAAATCGATATGTTCCCTGGGCTCCACAGCTGGGCTCCCTCGCCTGGGCCACATTAATTATGAAAATGTCTGGTGAAGAGTGGCGGGGTATGAATCTGAAGGAGAGACAAATTGTGTTTGCACAGCTTGCTGGTTTCATACGGGAGGGCTTAACAAAGAGAGAAAGAGATGTAAGTGTGTGTGCGTTTGTAGATCGAGTCCAATCTCAAGGACTGGGGTCTCTCAATTACTCCTGATGGGCATTCTCATTTCCATTATCATACCTCTCAAACGAAAAGCTCCAAACAACAGGATGTCTGAACGACCTTCAAGAGCTTTTCAGCAAAAAATAACAGCCGGTTAAAAGCCTATATGAAATGAACTGCATCTACAAAACGCAACGCCAACATGTGATGCTCTTAAAGGAATAGTTTACCCAAAAATGAAAATTATCCCATAATTTACTCACTTTCAAGCCATCCTATGTGTATATAACTTTCTTCTGTCAGCCGAGCACAACCAGAGTTATATTAAATAATATCCTGGCTCTTTCCAGCTTTGTAATTGCATTTAGTAGAGTTTTTGAAGCTCCATAAAGCGCATCCATCCATCATAAAAGTCGACTCTCTTGTGAATGCACGTACCGCTATTGCTGGAAGCCAGTGATTGTAGTTCATAAAAGTTTTAAATGGATACTTTTTTCTTACAGAAACCTACTGTTTTGCTTCAGAAGGCATTTGTTAACCCACTGGAGTCATATTGATTACTTTTATGATGGATGAATGGATGCACTTTTTGGAACTTCAAAAACACGGGCGCTATTCAATGCCATTATAAAGCTTGGAAGAGGTAGGATATTATTTAATATAACTCCGATTGTGTTCAGCTGAAAGAAGAAAGTCAAACACCTAGGATGGCTTGAGGGTGAATAAATTATGGGATAATTTTCATTTTTGGGTGAACTATCCCCCCAAGGTTTTGTATGATGCATGACATTGAAGTACCACGAGAGCAATTAGAGAGCAGACAGCTCTGTATGCTTTTGAACCACTTTTGCAGTACTTTGATGTCATGCACAGATCAGACTTGTGCAGCGCTGCTTCAAGTCTAACAAGCTTGGTTCACCAGATTCGTTCAAAGCACGGATTCAGAACAGTGCGTTGCTCGGAGACGAACAGGTCTGCTTTACTTTTATTTTTCATTGGCAAAACTGAGCAAAACAGACAATATCATATCTAAAATAACACAATTAACTTCTTATTTATTGAACTGTTGTATAAAATTAGTATCACATTTGCACTCATGCTATTCTGGACAGAAAAACAGCACTCGTGTGATATTGCTTAACTATATCATATGATGTAAATATGAGACAAACTCAAACGGGCATTTGTTTTGTGCCATATCTTGAATTTTATGGACATATAACTACATTCTATAGGCTCCATCACACAGTGAGTTGTTGCCCTGCATCATATTCATCATCAGTCAACTGTATGAAATGTCAGATGACCTATGTAGGTCTGGGGCAGGGCAAATGCGTTAAATGTGTTAATTGTAACATGTTATTGTTCATCGTAATTAATTAATCTAATTAACGCATTAAATCCACAGCTCTAGTTTTTTTTAATCATCTCCCATTTTAGCTAAAGTTAGCTTGCTAAACTGTTAACAGAAAAACATGAACTAAGGAGGCACCAATATTAAATTCTGGTCGATACCGATAAACCAATAACTACGATGTTAAAATTCTAAACTATTTTGTCTAAATAAATTAAAAATAAAACACTAAGAACTAAAACTAAACCAATGTTTAAAAAAAAAAATTTAGTTCAGATTTAGTAATTGGTACTTTAACTTATTTTATTTCAGTTAGTTGACAAGGCAAGTTTTTCATATTATATTTATATATATATTTTTTCCCAATAATGAATGTTTAATAGTTTTACTTAATGGTGACAACACTAGCACGCACAATTAAATATCCACCATAAACGAGAAACTTAAAGAATCTCTAATATCGGCCTACAATCTACATGGTACAAATATATTGTGCATCCCTCGTTCATAATGGCTGGTTACCTGAAACTACAGGTAATAATGACACAAATGTTGTCTATTCAAAGATGTATTGAACTCTGAACATTCTTTTAATCTTTTTAATCCTAAATGCTAAATTACAAACATGAATGAATTGTGAGAGTTTCATCCAGCAAACTGCACGGACGGCAAAAATGATGTCAAGCGTGAAATCAAACACACCAGACATGGAAAGGACTACCTGCAAATGAAATACTGGCATGGATGTGCGCTTCAGCGAGAAAGAAAAAAGCAGGATTGAGAAGAAACCAAAAAAAGAATAAAAAGAGAAAGAAAAACTTTAACCTTCACACATCCTGCTTCTATTGGGCTCCTTAGCCGTCTCCATAGCGACAAAGAGGCCCTGGGGGACCGACCCTGAGGTGGAGGGAGTGAGGGAGCTATGGGAGTGTGTGTTGATGTTAAGTGTTTGTGACGCGTGAGAGAGGGGCTGCTAGATTCCCCCATACCTGAGAACTGATGGAGAATGAGAGAAGAGATTAACCTGTAGAGATGGAAAGAAAATTAAATGAGGCTGCCTTGAAGGCAAGACCGATCTGAGGAGAAATTAAAGTGGATGCTGGGGTCCTACGACGATAAAATATGCCAAAATTTCCATGAAAACCAGGGTATGCATTTTTGCATTTCACTGCATTGCTTTTCCATTGTTTTTCTATGCAAGTCTGCTAGATGGATGTATTTGAACACTGCAATTTCATCTTTCGCACATGACAACATTCTAAAAATGCACCGCTCAAGTTAAAAGTAGTTCAACTACATTCTGTGTTAATGGCCCTTAAGTTAGTATCCTAATTGAAATGGGAGTCATGCTTATCACATTGCTAAGCTAATACTAGACATGATACTCTAACCACAAAAGGGGTCATGAATTGAGAAATCAATCTTTTCCTTGATCTAGACATATAAGAGGTTATTGTACTATAAAAAATATCCAGTAAGTTTCAGAACTCAAAACTTCTTTGTTAATCAAAAAATGCTATTCTAAAAAACCATAGGAAATTCCTGAGGGAACCCATGTCAAATTAGTCTTCCTGACCAACAAACTGACATCATGACAAAATAACCCTACACAAGTTTGTTATAATCGTCATTTCTCTGGGCTCTGCCAATGCATTATGGGACTGCTTCAACTGCAAACAATACATGCAATGCTGCCTTAACCTTGGCCAGGTATCTTAGAAATCATCAAAATGTAGACCTTTTGAACGGTCTTTCGTGTTGAAAACTCGTCTTAAAACGCTTTAAGTTTTGAAACAGATCATATCTCTGCAATTAACAAGTGCAGGGAGCAAAAAATTAACAATTTGGAAGGAATAAAAAAGAGAACAGATTACATAAACGCAGAAGTGTAATCTGTGAGACTCCAGGAGAGAATCAGCCGTGAGTCACTGTCTGACGGCACTGGATGACTTGACAGCGTCTGAGGGACTCGCTGAGAAAGACACACTCATACTTCACTCTTTCCATAAGACTCAAAGGGCAAACACACTCCCCTGGGGTATGAAAATACACACACCAAAAGAGAAACGAGAAGAAGTTTGACTGACCGGTTATCACTTTCTGGGCCTCGTAGGGCTCCATGTAGCCGTTGTTCTCAGGAGTGATTGGGCCCTGGGCGGTTTCGGGACGCGGATCCAAACGAGCATCGAATGGGTCGGAGTAGTCAGTATCTCCCATAACTGGAGCTGATGGAACCACCTGAAACAAGAACAGTCATGTGATGATCTTCACCCAGGAGAGGGAACTCAAGAAATCCCTTTTATTCAGTGCAACAAATTGAAGATTATCTTTGTTTGCTGAGGGATGAATGAAGGGAAATATTTTTTACATAATTTTGCAGCAAAAAAACAAAAAACACTTCATTTACAGTCAAACAGACATCTCTTTTTATATTTTTACACTTCTATTTGTTAGCACCAAAAAAAAAAAAAAAAAAAAAAGGTGTTTTTTGAAAATTTTTCAGCCGACATTTAAAAAAAAAAAAAAAAAAAAAAAAAAAGGTGATGCAACAATCCAAAAATGCCATGTAAATCAGTTTGTCTTAACTGACTGCTATAAGCACCCAACAAAAGTTGCTAAATACTGGTTAATTGTTATGTAAATATATTTGGTCATGTGACATAATTTCTAAGCGACTTTTGCAGCTTAGTGTGTATAGGGCTGTATGATTAATTATGTGAATCAAAATGTTATAAAATTTGTGATTTAATTAAACATATGTGCTGCGTGTTTCAGAATAAAGTGCAGCAATGTGTTTATTTACACACGTTTTCAGTGTCTGAGTGGCTGGGTTGACAGTAAATGCTGCTCCTCCCGAACTTCATCTCTGTTTTTTGAGTTGTCGTCGCTGATAACTTAACATGCACCAACCATCTTGCCACACTTGTAATTAGAAATGCTTATAAACCGCCTGTCGTCAACAAAAGAGAAGCTTTAAGATGCAGTAAGTGATTTCTGCGAAATGCTGTTTAACCCTTTCACGATGAGTTTAAAATATTCTAGCTGACCCCCCGAGTGAGTTTTTTTAAGACGACCGTTATTTTAGAACGTTTGCCTTTTTTGTTTTCATGGTGATGTGTCATGCTTGTCACGTAAAACACACTGCAGCCACAATAACACTGTATGACAGATGTATCGCTATTATTTTGTTTTTCCTTTTTTATTTAAAATATTCACAAACTTGCTTACCATGTCATCAACTATCTGATATTCCGATTCTCAAATACGTGTAAGCGAGTGTGTTTTGTCATTTAAAAATCTTTATAAATGATTTTTATCTTGATCTATAACGCGAGATGGGCGCCGCCATCTTAGTTTGCGCAGAGTCCTGTCAGTCGGATTTACAGCACGTGAATTCATCAGTTTCTCCCGAAATACATGCAAGTAAGTGGCTGGTGAACTGGAAGAATAACAGAGTAAACTTTATAGTTACTTAGGCCCACTATGTGTGTCTGATATGAAAAAATTATATTTGAATGGATTGTTATTGCTGCTTCCACTGATGTCTGACATCAATCAGTGTGTATTTTATAAACTCTAAATGTATTGTTTTACTGGTGCTTGTGTATTTAAATGTCTGAAACCTTAAAAAAAAAAAAAAAAAACATTATGTGGCTGAAAACACTGCATAGTTGTGGTATGTGACCCTAGACCACAAAACCAGTCATAAATCACACAGGTATATTTGTAGCAATAGCCAACAATACATTGTAAGGGTCAAAATTATTGATTTTTCTTTTATGCCAAAAATCTTTAGGATATTAAGTAAAGATCATGTTCCATGAAGATATTTTGTAAATTTCCTACCATAAATACAACAAAAATTCATTTTTGTGAGTGGATATGCATTGCTAAGGTCTTCATTTGGACAACTTTAAAGGCAATTTTCTCAATATTTAGATTTTTTTGCACCCTCAGACTCCAGATTTTCAAATAGTTGTATCTCGGTCAAATATTGCCCTATCCTAACAAATATTTATTTAGCTTTTAGATGATGTATAAATCTCAATTTCAAAAAACTGACCCTTATGACCAGGGTCACTTATATGACAAGTGCTGAGTACGTCCGTCTCAGTGTCAAAGCGCGAAAGGCACAGTTTGAATCTGGCAGTTATGTGACGTCACTGAATGTTCTAAAATTCATATGTGGGACCGTACTCTCAGGGGCACAGGAATAAAAATCCCATATGTAGGACCGTACCGCTCAAAAGGTTAAAATGGATCAGACCTAGCACCACAACACACTTGTAGCCAATAAGCAGTAGGGGGCATATACACTCATGATGGTGGAGTAGAGAGTGTGAGCAAGAGGGAGATTTGAAGAAAGACTGTAGAAAGAGAGACGGCTGAGAGACATTACAAAAAAGAAAAGGTCAGAGGAATATCAATGGAAAGAGAAGGGTTATGATCGAGCAAGAGCTTTAGAACCCATGTTAATATTGGAAAAGCTTTCCAGTACTGGAGAGACCTAAGTGAGAAACCGAAGTTGCGTTGTTTCTGCTCCATACGTAAGTAACATTGGTTTTGCCGTTTCACAGAACCAAGATATGCTGTTGTTGTAATGTTAGCTATAGTAACAGGACAGTTTTGAGTGTCATTGTCTGGAACTGATGTGCTGGTGTAACAACAAACTCTTGCTTGTATATAATCTTGTGTATTGTATGTTCATTTTTTTGGTCTCCCTTGTTTCATTCATCGTATTCGTTTTATTTTTCATGAAGCATTACTTTTCAGCTATGATGAAGAGGCATCCACTCTTACATTGCGTGTTCGTGCATTTCGGGGGCGGAGCAATGAAGAGAGGGGTGTGTTTGTTTGGGTTGATTTCAAATATCAACAGTGTTTCTCATAAATCGCTTACTGCACCTTTAAGGAGTCATATTGATATATAATCACTAATACATTGTGCAGCCCTACAAACAAGCACAGTAAACCTGGAATGTTTATTTAAAAAAAATGCAATTTCTATCCAGAAAAATCTTTTTTTTTTCCATAAATCGTGCAGCCCTAGTGTCTCCACATACTTTCAAAACATGTACATTCAGAAACACCACCTCATAAAGTGCGAGACGCTGAAAACCAGCCGACTCACAAAAATGTGCTACCTTCCCCCGTGAAGCAGGAGGAGGCTGTGGGGAAGTGTTGATGAGCATGTTAGGAGGTGCGTTTGTCTCCCAGTCCAGGCTCAGGAGGAAGCCCTCTGTCAGTTGGCACTGGGTCAATTACAAAGATGGCCATATGGTCTCTCAAACAAGGGCTTTAGCCAACGGCTCCATGCGGCACCATTCAGCCTGCAAACTATGGCGTGCAACAATTCCCTGATTTCCCACCAGGCAAATCGCCCATTGTCTGGTTGATCTTTAACAAGAATAGGAGGACAGTAAATCTGAAATGTTCATTTGGTACGCTATAAAAACTTAATCAGGATTACGGTGGAAATTAATGAAGGTTAACAGGGAACGATGCGAAACGACGCTCGCAAGACAATGCACTTAGAGGGTCGCCATTAAATTGGGATTTAAATCGATGCCGTGTCATTGGCAGGGTCGTTCCTCAAGCCCAACCAATCAGCTCGCTCATCACTGGTACTGATTACAATCAATGAGACTTCACTGAAGGCTGCTGTCTGTCCGTGTGTGTGTGTATGTGTGTGTGCGGATACCTCAACTGTCTGCCAGTATTGGGTCTCTACTCAATGTCTGATCACAGGAACAACCTTTCTGGCTCTTGTGAGTATTCTCTATGGGACCGCCCCATCCCTACCAGCCTAACTAAACTATGTATTATTCAAGAGCTTCAGCTTTGGTAGATCAAGGGGTTTTGACACCTACGGTGCTCTGAGACACGAAATCTAATGCAGGGTTAACAGAGGGTTTACATGAAAGATTGTTTCACACCGCAAATCACTTGTTTGACAGTTTGTTTTATGTATTTTATGACCTGATGGCTTCAGTCATCACTAAAACCCCTCAGATCTTCGACTACTTAACGTTTCGAAACACGGTAAGTGGTGTATAATGGGTTTATGTATAAATCATTTAATA